>NC_133655.1:213706009-213835314 GCF_009905375.1 Apium graveolens
ATCCCTCCATGCCTAACATGTCTATGTCACCTCTGCATGCCATGCATGTTATGTCTCATCAGAATCCCCATGAACATTTTGCAAACATGCCATATATTAATAATCCTTATTTTACTGCATTTAGTATGCCTCAAATGTCATACAATATGCCTATGTGGAATAACATGCTTGCACAATCTATGCCTTATCAAATTCAATCAAATGTGCTAAATGATTCTATGACTAACCCTACACTTCAACCAACCACATCTGAGATCAAGGTTGACCCAAAGTTACCTAAGTCAAAAGATGCAGGAGGAATGAAGTATAGGAAAAAGACTAACAAGGTTGGACCCAAGGAAACTTGGGTACCAAAATCAACTTGATTGATTTTTTTATGTGCTGGGAAAAAGAAGGAATCTATGGTACTTGGACAGTGGGTGTTCAAGACACATAAAAGGAGATTTCACCCTGCTCACAGAGTTTAAGGAGAGAGCTGGCCCTAGCATAACCTTTGGAGATGACAGCAAAGGATTCACTATGGGATATGGCTTGATTTCAAAAGAAAATGTCATAATTGATGAAGTTGCATTGGTTGATGGTCTCAAACACAACTTATTGAGCATCAGTCAACTATGTGACAGAGGGAATACTGTTTCCTTCAATTCCGAAGCCTGTATTGTCACAAGTAAGAAGGACAATAAAGTGGTTCTAACTGGAGTTAGAAAAGGGAATGTGTACTTAGCTGACTTCAACTCTACAGATGCAGAATCTATTACTTGTCTTCTTAGCAAAGCAAGCTCAGTTGAAAGTTGGCTATGGCACAAGAAGCTGTCCAATTTGAATTTCAAGACAATGAATGATTTAGTCAAAGGACTTAGTTAGAGGAATGCCTCTAGTAGAATTCACAAGGGATGGACTGTGTGATGCTTGTCAGAAAGGAAAGCAAAAGAAAGTATCATTCAGTAAGAAGCTTGAATCTGCAATAGATGAACCATTACAACTGCTACACATGGATCTCTTTGGACCAGTCAATGTATTGTCAATTTCAAAAAAAAGATATTGCCTAGTGATTGTAGATGATTTCTCAAATTTTTCTTGGGTTTATTTTCTTGGATCAAAGGATGAAGCTAGTGAAATCATTATCAATCATATCAAGCAAGTCAACAATCATCCTGATTTCAAAGTAAGGAATATTAGGAGTGACAATGGAACTGAGTTCAAGAATTCAACCATGAAGTTGTTCTGTGAAGAAAATGGGATCATGCATGAGTTCTCAGCTCCAAGGACTCCACAACAAAATGATGTGGTGAAAAGGAAGAACAGATCACTAATTGAAGCTGCAAGGACAATGCTTGAAGAGTCAAAACTCCCAACTTACTTTTGGGCTGAGGCTGTTAACTGTGCATGTTACACTCAGAATATTTCTCTAATCAATCAGGCAAAAGGCATGACTCGCTATCAATTATTCAAGAGAAGAAAACCAACTTTAAACTTTCTGCATGTCTTTGGTTGCAAATGTTACATCTTAAGGAATCAATCTGATCACAAAGGGAAGTTTGATGTAAAGGCTGATGAAGGAATATTTGTTGGTTATTCTGCTGGAAATCATATAGGGTCTACAATCTAAGAACCAACATTGTCATGGAATCTGTGCATGTTGTGTTCGATGATAAAAGGATTGATGGACTAACAGATGAGGGACATCATGAAGGACTCAAATTTGACAATATTGAGATATATTGTGATGATAGTGAAGATGAAAATGATGAAGAAGGCATCTCAAGAAGAATTTAAAATCTGCCTTTGGATAATGCACAGAATGCTGCATCCGTTGAAAGTCATAATTCAGCTTCGGTTGAAAGAAGCAATGCAGCATCCGTTGAAAGACAAAGTGTATCATCCGTTGAAGTTCATAATGAAGCATCCGTTGATCACAGTCTGTCAACGGATAATCAATTCACTTCATCAGTTGATAGAGCTCCCAATTCCTTTCAAAGGATCAGCAACTCAGGGGGAGTTTCAACCAATCAACATTCTATCTCACATCATGACAATACTGAGGCAACCTCATCTAGAGCTAATCTACCACCTCAAAGGAAATGGACCAAGAATCACCCTTTTGAACTGATCATTGGTGATGCTACATCTAAAGTGCAAACTAGAAGGGCTACTCAAGATGAATGTCTGTATAGTAACTTTCTATCACACGAGGAACCTAAGAGAGTAGAAGAAGCTCTATTGGATCCAGATTGGATTTTAGCAATTCAAGAGGAGCTAAACCAATTTGAGAGGAACAAAGTATGGAAGCTGGTACCCAAGCCAAAGAACAAAAGTTCTATTGACACTAAATGGGTATTCAGAAACAAGATGGATGAAAATGGCATTGTCATAAGGAATAAAGTCAGATTGGTTGCTAAAGGCTATTCTCAACAAGAGGGAATAGATTTTGATGAAACATTTGCTCCAGTTGCCAGACTTGAGGCCATCAGAATTTTTCTAGCCTATGCAGCCCATGCCAATTTCAAAGTCTATCAAATGGATGTCAAGAGTGCATTTCTGAATGGGGAATCGGAGGAAGAAGTTTATGTAAGCCAACCTCCAGGGTTTGAAGATCCAAACTTTCCAGACTATGTGTATTATCTGTTGAAAGCACTATATGGACTAAAGCAAGCACCTAGAGCCTGGTATGAGACTTTGTCAAAATTCCTTCTAGATAATCACTTCACAAGAGGTACTGTTGACAAAACTCTTTTCTTTAGAAATGTTAATGGCTCTACAATACTTGTTCAAATTTATATAGATGATATTATATTTGGATCTACAGATGATAAGCTTTGTAAAAAGTTTGCTAAGTTAATGCAAAGTAAATATAAAATGAGCATGATGGAAGAGCTAACTTATTTTCTTGGTTTACAAGTTAAACAAGTTAGTGGTGGAATCACTACGCCATAGATGGCCTATCACAACGCCCCTCTTCAAGAATGTTACCTAATATGTTACCCTAGATATGATACTCATGAGCTAATCTAACATTGTATTTTTTGTGTTACCTTAGCCAAAAATGTGATGTTGCACTAGGTAAAAAGTGTTGCAGCTTGTAACATTCTTGTCAAAATGTTACCTTAGAGTATTAATACATATATATAATATTTTTTTAAATTAAATCTTAATTTTATAAGAATACTTAAGGTGATATACAAATTTAATAAATGAGTCACATGTGGATATAATAAATATTTAATGAAATTTTAAATAGGAACTTTTAAAAGTAGTAAATTAAAAAACTTAAAAATTGAACTTTAAAAGTAATAAAAATTAAAAATAATTTAAATTTCTCATGTTTTAAGATGAGCATTAATATAAAAGTTTTAAAAATAATATATATATATATATATATATGTATATATATATACGAATTCTTAAAAATAAATAAATAGAAATAAGTAATAATTTTTTTATAAAATAATAACTGAATTTTTATTTATTAAAAAAATAAAACATAAAATATTTTATAAAACTTTTTGGGCAGTAAAATTTTTGTAAAACGGGGCAAAATTTTAACTAAAAGACCGCCCAAATTTTGGGTAAAAGGCCGCCCAAATTTTCAATAACCCTAAACTCACACAATCCTCTCTCAAATCTCAAACTCCAACCATCTCTCTGGTTCTTGTATCCGACGGCCACCCAAATTTCGAGTACACTCATCTCTCTCTCATATCTCAACTGTTAGCTTCCATAATCTTCAATTCAATTAGCCGATCATCGGTGTTTGAATCTCCAACAACAGATTGCTTCTAAGTATTTCGTTATTTTGTCGATTAAATCTCGAATTGATCTCCTTGATTCTGAATATACAGACATTTCGCAACAATTCAGGTTGTTTTTGGTTTTTTTATTTGTCGATTTAGCTGTTTCTCGTAATAACATTGTTATAGTTGTTGGCTGAGATGCACTTATTGAATTCATTTGGTTATAACTCATTTTGTTGAAAACTACGGTTTTGAAGAGTGAAGAGATCGAGGAGTTGGATAAAGAGAAGGAGAGGTTTTTTGCGTTTGAAATGAAGGAAATGGAGAGTTTTAAAGCGGAAGTGGCGAAATTTGCTGAGGAAAGTGGAAAGGAGATATAGGAGCTTAAGAATCATACGGAACAAGTATATTTTAATTTTAGTTTAGCTATGTTGTATGTTTATTGAAATGGGATGCTTGCTTAATTGTGATTGTTTGTTCTGTTATGGGTTTTGTTGATTTAAAGTTTTTGTAATTTTTGATCGAGTGATTTGTTGTGTATGATGTTATAATATTGTCCTGACCCTACCCAAAAGCTAGTAAAATGGATATTATGTAGACGTAGTACTATGGAGTAAACCATACCGTGTTGTGTGTGTTGATGTTTTTGTTATTTGACTTAGGTTCGGTTAAGTGTAGGAAAACAGAGTAGGCTTAGGTTCGGTTTGTCTCGTAAACAGTAATAATACGATCTAATGCAGAATGAAGAAATTAATAATGTAATTATTTAGCTTTAGAATTTTGGGATGGACAGGGAAGCAACTCTAAGAAGTTCAATGATTTGAAAAGGGTTGGTTATTTCTGAATGCTAGATTAGTGTTTAACAATTTAACTCTAGAAAACTTGCCATTTCTGTGATTATTGGTTGATCCAACATTTACCTTTCCTACATTATGAGGCAGTCGATGGTTTTTTTTAACTTTGACTGTTGCTGCACTTGAGATTAATTGTTGTCTATTATTCACTCTGTTATTTTCGTGCTAATTTGTTCCTGTTCAAGGCAGTTTTGTGCTAATCTGCCCATGTATTATCTGTTAAAGGCAGTTTCGTGTATACTACTTTATACATGTTATTATATAATACTCCATGTTAATATTTGGAGGGCACCCTGCAAATTGTTCATATCAGCATGGTGGCAAATCTATTGACCTAGTAGGTGTAGGTCTGACCATCCTGCCATGGTAGCAATGTAGCTTAGCAGTTTGAGTTGCTTTATCTTGTGTATTTTCATACTATGCTGAAGATATTTAACTTCTATTCAGCAGCCCTCTCTGAGAGATCGCAGCCTCCTTCCTCATGACCACTACTGGATAGCTAGCAAGCATATTGTAACTCCACAAGGGATTATTTCTGGTGCAGGTCAGCTTTGAAAAATACTTTTTTGTTTTTTCTATTCCAACAGTTAACATAAACTTCGAGAAATCATGTCGTGGCAAACTTGTGTACGTTGCATTCTACCAGCTGATATTAAAAGATAGAGTTGTTATATGTTATGTAATAAATTTAATTTATAAAATTACATATATTGATCAGCTAAGATGTGTGCAAGATCAAAATTATTGCCTCACATGTGTCCGCTAAGTATGAATCAGGCTCTCACATATGTTCTTAAGAATTATTGCCTAAGATATGAGCAAGATCAAAATTTTAAAGCACACAACTTGGGAATTATAGTCACTACTACTCCACTGCAAGGGGCATATATATTAGAAACCATCCAAGATTCTGGTATATGCCTTACAAAACTGGTTAAGTTAAATTTGTTCAGGGTGCATGTGTATGTTAGGCATATACTTAAGTTGATGCAACAACTGTGTAGTATTAGGAAGAAAAAATGACTTCTTTTTAATCACTTCAGGAGCTGGACTTAACAGTGACTTTTTTAATTTGCAGCAAACTAATGAATGTTAGTAATAGTTATGTGACGATCTTATTTACTCGGTACAGTCGTACGGACTATTTAATAAGTCATTTCTGCATGTTACAGTGATCTCCTGCATGCTTCTTATGCATCAAATATTGATTACCATAACAATTCAAGCACTAGCTCAGGTAACACATCATTACCCTTTTTAGCCCCATGATCAATTTGATAAACCTGATTGTTTTTTTAGATTGTTCTACAATTATCAGCATATGTTCAATATATGATCTGCTGAAGCATCATTAACTCCAAGCTGATTACCATAACATCATCAGGGAACTGAAGTGCAGTTTGGTTTAGCTGTTGAAAGTAAAAAAAACCACTTTACCTGTTAAGAGGAGGCTAGCTTGTGAACAACTAAGCTACTTAGGACAGGTATGCACCTGCCTGCAACATTGGTAACCATTAAATCATTAGAAAAGTTCTTCTATTAAATCATTATACTATTGAGTTCTTCTAGTTATATCATTAGAAAAGTTCAGTGATCCTAATAGGTGTTTTATCTGCCATGGTAGGAACATCACTGGTCAATGCGTTAGGGATTCCTGCAGAAATTATGGTCAACTAAGAACTAAAATTATATCCAGGTCAAACTAGGCTAGTTTTCCTCTGGTAATTGAAAAGGAGGGTCAAAGCATTAGCTATCAATGATAAAATAACGTATACCATCCTCACTTGCACAAGAAAAATGCTCCGTCATTTGGAAGTGTCACTCTTTACATGTGTTTACATATTTTAAAGTATCAAGTTTCATATAGCCTATTAACTAGTGAACTCTTGTCAAGTGAACAAGAACTATGAAGTTATATTGTAGCTCTAGGAGTTGAGCAGTATGACGGATAACATATATGAACTCTTCTAAGTTAACCTTTATGTTTTGTTTTAATATGGAAATTGCAATGTTAAAACTTTTAAACTTAAATTACCTTATATACTTTATGTGCCAGGCTCATTTTTATTTGACGAAATGTATTAACTACGGCAACGAAAAGAAGCATTTGTTGCTCATTTTTAGTTTGTGCTGTTAATTACACTAGTGTTCATAAAATGTTGATTGTTTAATCGTTTAGTATTAAACTTGCTAATTTTATTTTGTCAATCAATAATTTAATAGTCGTACACTTCTTTTTCTAAACACGTACCATATGCATAAACATTAACTGAAAGGTTCTGCAAAGAAAGATCTCAACAATCAGCGCAACGTATTCCGTGATATATTGGGCTATCTAGAGGTTTTTTATTTACCACTTCTTTATCTCTTTATTCTTTTAAGTGAGTAAAGGCTGATTTATTGATATGTGGTTTGATTAACCAGGATGGTTATAGTCCAGAGACATCAATAAAGATTGGTGGGGAGTCCTTAAACACAACGACTTGGTCTCAACTAATACAGATTCATCTTTTGCTTATTGATGGAGGTTTCTTGATCTGTTAATCTCTATATTTTCTCAGACCTCATTTCTGCTTGCCTTGAATAGCTCAATATTCTGAAGCATTTTCTTGCAGGTGATTTTCTTGCATTTTCTTGCAGGTGATTTTGTTGGCTGTTCTGTTGAGTTATAAATGATTAAAGGTTTTTATTACAAAGTACTTTCATGGAAACAGGACAACGAAGTTCTTCATGATATTTTTGGCTTCTCACCTAAAAGAAAACTCTTCTCTGCAAGGGAAAGGTCCGGATGGTGGAGTCGAGGATAAAGTGAAGCAAATTCAAGCATTAGCTTCTAGTAGTTTTTTTAAAATGTATAATTTTTGGCTGTTGTTAAGTAAAGAATGTGAACTAGTTTAATGTTTGGGTTGGATGCATTTTTTGCAGTCATGAATTTGTATAATTGGGATTCTTCAGTTTACAGAATAAGCATTTCAATTTTTTTGTGCTAAAGTGTTACAATAGCCTCCTAAACTATTACCATAGTATAATTAAAACATTTCATTAGGCTAGTTATAGTGTTACAACAACTTTTTAAAGTGTTACATTAGGATCTATGGGCTCACTTGCCACGTCATCAAGATAACTCAGCACTGTGGGTCCCACACTTGCCATGTCAGCTAGTGGGTCCCCCCGTGGGGCCCATTTTTTAAAAACATTTTAAAACTCTAAGGTAACATAAAAAATAAGTTACAACTGATCTCTCTTTCTGTTGCATTAGCAAGCTAAGGCAACATATAAACAAGTTAAAACACAATGTTGCCTTAGGCACCAAAGATGTTACCTTAGACCCCTAAGGCAACATGAAAAAACCTATCTTTAAGAAAATGTTACCTTAGCTTAAAAGTGGGTCAAGAGCAACATATTTACCCCCTAATGCAACGTTTTTTTGGTGTTACAGTAGGCATTTTATGGTGTAGTGAATTTTCATTAGTCAAACTAAATATATTTATGATCTTTTAAAGAAGTTTGACTTAATGGACTGTTCATCTGCAAAAACTCCCATGGCCACTGCCACCAAGCTTGAATTAAACAAGGCTGAAAAGTCTGTGGACATTTCAAGTTATAGAGGCATGGTTGGCTCACTTTTATATTTAACTGCTAGTAGACCTGATATAATGTTTTCTACATGTCTCTGTGCTAGATTTGAAGTTGACCCTAAAGAATCTCACTTAGTGGCTATTAAAAGAATCTTCAGATATCTCAAAGGGACTCCAAATCTAGGAATTTGGTACCCTAGAGAGTCTGGGTTTGATCTAATTGGCTACTCAGATGCAGATTATGCAGGCTGCAAAATAGACAGGAAAAGCACAACTGGTACCTGTCAATTTCTAGGGAACAAGCTTGTGTCATGGTTCAGCAAGAAGCAAAATTCTGTTTCCACATCAACAGCTGAAGCTGAGTACATTGCTGCTGGTAGTTGCTGTGTACAGATACTATGGATGAGGAATCAACTATTTGACTTTGGACTAACTGTTGACAAAATTCCTATTTTCTGTGACAACACAAGTGCCATTGCCATTACTGAAAATCCAGTGCAGCACTCAAGAACCAAGCACATTGACATCAAGTACCACTTCATTAGGGAACATGTGATGAAAGGTACAGTGGAACTTTATTTTGTTCCAAGTGAAAAGCAGATTGCAGACATATTTACCAAGCCACTTGATGAATCAACATTCACAAGATTAGTAAGTGAGCTAGGTATGCTTAATTATTCATAAATTTATGTCCTCTATATAATCTGCCTTGAAGCCTGAAATGAATTTGCTGCAAGAACAAAGTTGGCTTTAAGTAAGACTTATTCTATCAACGGATATTCTCTATCCGTTGAAAACCAAAATTATTCTATCAACGGATGTTCATTATCCGTTGAAAGACAAATACATTTCTGGTAATTTTATCCCTCAACGAATAAAATAGTGTTGATCATCAACGGATAACTATTTACCTTATTCGTTGAAGTGTCACATCAGTTACTTTAAGTGAGTCACAGCCGTTGATTCTTTTACTTAACCGTTGATACAGATATACATTGTTGTATATATTTGTATTAAAGGAAGTTTTCAGAATTTCTACAGTTTTCTTTATTCTTAAACGGCTGTAATTTATTCAAAAGTATCATTTAATCATTTTATTTACGTTTTAATTCAAGAAAGTATAAAAGCCCATTGAATTCTTATTTTCACTTTACGCTTTCTTGCAATTTTTATTCTCCTTCTCTCCCAAAATTCTCAAGTTTTTCTCTGCAACCTCTACTCACAACAATGGCACCAGTAGTCAAAATTATGTCTCAATCTGGATTTGTTTATGAAAAGAATAATTTCGTAGCCTTGGTTGAAAAGAATGAAGCCCATTCCGATTATCACAAGATGATGGACTTCATCAAAAACTGCAAACTAAGCTATGCAATGCTGGAAGCCCCAACCATCTACTGTGAGGTGATTGAGGAGATTTGGACAACTGCAGAGTTCAACTCCACAGATATGACTATTACCTTCTCTCTCAAAGGTAAGGATTATTGCATTAACTGTGATGATATACAGTCTTGCTTTAAGTTGCCTGAGAATAATGCCATGACACCATACACTGATAAAGATGTATCTGCTATGTTAGATTCCATAGGCTATGCTTTTGATTCTACTAGTTTAGGTAGTATTAGAAGGAAGGGCCTTAGGAAAGAATGGAGTTTTCTTGGAGATGCCTTTATCAAGGTTTTCTCTGGGAAGATTAGCAATTTTGATGCCATAACTTCATCTCTTGTTAATATGCTCTATATGCTAGTTTCTGATAGGTACTTTAATTTTAGCAACTGTGTCATGCAAGAATTAGGTTCCAGATTAGGTAACAAAGCTAATAGACCACATAACATCTACTATGCTAGATTCTTTATGTTATTGGCTAACCATGTTGCTGAAGGATTGGTTATATCAAATGAGAACAATAAACTCAAATGCTGGGCACAAGAGAAAAGGGTCCTTGCAGACCTTTTGAGAATGAACCTCAACAGCCAGGTGTCATTGGTATATTTGCCAATCATGAATGCACCACAGGTAAGTGAGGTAAACACTTCTATAACTCCTACTATTTCCAACCCCATTATTTCTTTGCCTTCCATTGTGGCAATGGAATCTGTGTCTTTGTCCAAACAGGTTCCTACCAAAGCCACCAAAACTAAAATTTCAAAACACAAGTCAAAGAAAACCACCTATGTTGTCTCTCAAAAGACAACAGTTGTAACAACTACCATAAACCCTGAAGGGAGTGAACAGGGTGTGAGTGGTGAGGGAAGGGGTGAACATCAAGAAACCCCCCAGGATAAGGTGGGAGAGGTGAGTGGTACCCCAGCCAGCCAAGCCACAGTCTCTCAAAAGACTGTGGTGGTTCAAAAGGAGTCAAACACATCCCTAGTTGCATCCTCCCAAAAGGGTGCAACTATTGAAAATAGTCCCCAACCAGGGACACAGAACAAAAGAGGGAGGGACACTGAAGCCACACATTCACCAATCAAAGCCTTTTCAAGGAAGAAGAAGGCCAATACCCTAGTTTCCACACAAGGGGCACACACAGCACAGATACATCCACCTGTATCTTTGCCTTCTCAAATTCAGCTTGATGTGATTCCATCAAATGTGGAGTCGCAGCCCCATTCTCTCATAATAGAAACACATCAATCATCAAACTCTCCATCACCCTCTATGGATGTGGATATGATATTCACATCAATTCCTGATTCTCCCTCATTAAAACTCAGGGAGGAGCTCCACTCAAAACCTGATGATCATCATCTTTTAGATGATTTATTGGATCATCAGCCAATTCTTTCAGATATGGTTGAAGAATCTGTGTCACCTCACTTAAAATCAATTCACACAGATTCAACAATTATGTCACTTTCTATATCTACATCTTTTCCTTCTTCAACGGATATCTCTCATCCGTTGACAAGTGGTTGTTCTTCGACGGATAAGCTTAACAGCAGTTATCCGTTGATACCATCAGTTTCCACTCCAACGGATACTCCCTATCCGTTGATGGTCTCTACACATATAACAGACACAATTCCAACTGTAGAGGACATGGTTACTGTACAATCACTTTTAGGTTTGAGGGAAAGGAGTGATAATATAAATGAGAGGCTGGGTTGCTCCCAGGCAAAAGGAGAGGTTGAGAGTCACCATATGCATGCTATTTCTTCCAGCATGGCAAAAGTGAGTGAGGGGAGTGCCACCTTAGAAGGTGAGGGTAAGGGTGTGAGGGTGTGTGTGAGCCAGTGGGAGCCCCTGATGCAAGAAAATAGAGAAAATGAGAGAAAGGCAGGTACAGAAGCTATAAGGGTGGATCCAGCCATTACTAGTGAGTCAATGATAGTGGATGATGCAGAAAAGGAAAGACAATTTCAGCAACATTACAAAGCTGTAATTGATAACATTTCCTTGGATGCTGACACTTTTACTCACCCTGTTCCAGCCTATCAATTATTGGCTGCTCAGGGCAATGTGGAGGCAGAACAGACTTTAAACATTGTACACACTTCAGAATCTCTTCTCAGAGACAAAGCTGCTGTTAACAGGCTGCCTTCTCAAGCTGGTGAGCCATCTGAAGAATTTGGAGTAAATTCTAATGATGATGACTCTGATTCTTTGGATTAGAGCATGAACTTAGGGGGAGAAGCAGGCCCAAGTTCTGTTCCAGATCTCCCTGATTGGGCATGGGAAAAGGCATCTACACCAGGAGAGTTTGGTGTCACTTTGGTCAGGCAAGTAATGACTATTCAGAAGGCCCTTCAGGAGACTACAGATGCTGGTACCAAGGCAATTCTTCAAGCTCATCTGGACTCTCTGCATCTCTTACAGTTGCAGCATTTCAAACAGAATCTAAGTGTGGATGAACTCAAGCAGGACATTGCTGATCTGAAATCCTACAATGCTGAGAAGATGGATTCAGTCATGCCTTATGGTACTATGCAAGATTTGTTGGGGAGACTGAGGAAAACATCTGATGCTGACAAGAGGCTGGCCAGGTTGGAAGACAGAGTTCAGCTCATTGAAGAGTCTATGGTCACCATTTTTCACGATCAACAAACTCAGACAAATCTACTAATGCAGCTGGCAAAAGCACAAGGCTTGACCCCTACCCTTGATGATAATAAAAAGGGGGAGAATAAAGGGGAAGGGGAAGGAGAGCCATCAACAACAGTTCAAATATCTCAAGTGCTAGTTCCTGCCATCACCACTTCTCCAACTATTCAAATCAAAGGAAAGCTTGATGGAATTGATCTAATCCAGATAGCAGCAGCTGAATTGCAAGTCAAAGAGCAAAGGAGGAAAATTGACGAAAAGATACAACAAATTTTTGGTTCTACAACTTCTAAATCACAATCTGTGAAGCATAGCACAAAGGTGGAACCAATTATTATGGAGCTCAAGCCAGTAAGGAGGAATAAGGTTGGAGAGACTTCTTCCAAGAATCTGAAACCTATGGTTCTCAAGCCCAACAACAGATCCAATAAGGACTCTACAAAGAATCCTCTAAGCCTTGCTCCGATGAAAGAAGTGGATTTTCCTCTTTCAAAGCCTGATGAAGACAAGGTTTTGGGTGGAAGTATCATAAAGCACAAAGAGACCATGGATGTGGCTGTAAGGAGAAACATGGCTATTATCTTTAGAGAGGGAAAGAGTATTTGTGTGATGCAAGGTCATCCCAAATTCTCAATAGCCAAGAGGGAAGAAACCAGAAGGTTGAAGGAAGAAGCCAAAAAGCTAAAGGCTGACAAAAGAGCACAAGCAAAGCTTGAAAAACAGCTAAAGTCAAGCCAAGCTGAAGAAAAGAAAGAAATTGAAGACAAAAGTGAAGATGAAGGTATGGGGGACATGGTTGATAATGATATGGAAGAAAGAAGTAAGGAAAGAGAGGAATGGCAGAAAGGGAACAGAAAGAAGGCCAATGCAAAGAGAAAGATGGTAGATGAGACTGAAGAAACCCAATCAAAATCCAAACCACTACCTTCTATTCCTGAACCCATTGTGTCTGACCCCTTCATAAACATTCATGGTGAAACAATCATTCCTAAGGAGGAACCAACTGATTGGGACACCATCAAATTGCCCACCTTCTTAACCTCTTCTCCACCATCAAAGAAGCAGAAAAGAAAAATCAAATCAACACCCTCTAAAACCTCAATCAAATTCACTCAGAAGCCTAAGCCTAAGCCACAAGCCTCTAAGGATGATTATGTTCATATTTGTGACATAAAAGAATTTTCAGACATTGAACTCTATCTGGATGAGCTGGAGGAAGTAAGGGGAATAGCTGCCTACAGACAGCTACCAGAAAGACTAGTGTTCAAATACAAAGGAAGTGGGGAAAGAACTTGGCCTCTCTACAGGATTCTGAATGAAGGCTACTCTACCTTGGTTAGAGTATACTCAGCCATACAAAGGGATTCTGGCTTTACTAGGACTGCCAATACTGAGATTCTCAACAAGATTGCCAACATAAGGAAAACTTGGTGGGAGCCCAATGCCTTGCCTAGAACATTACTCATTCAAGAAAGAGGAACTACAGTTCACAAATCACCTCATTGGTTGATGGAGTTCAGAGACAACAAAGGAGTCAGAAGATTTTTCAGACTTGAAGATCAGCTCAAGATTGCCAGTAATGAAACTCTCAAGGATATGCAATCTAAGTTGGACATCAATGAAGAAGATGAAGCTGAGTTCTACAGACAACTTCAACTTCAAATAGAGGAGAATGACAGGAGGCTAGGAAAGAAAATAAGGGATCAAAGGAAAAGAAATTAATCTGCTCAGGCTAAAGGAGCACCCTTGGAAACAATGTAATTCTTCAATTCCATCTCAGCATACACATTTTTGCAGCACTTTTGAATTTCTGCTTTATTACAGTTAATATATTTGTCAAGTATTTTGTTATCATCAAGCTATACCCAAATTTATGCCTACAGTTCTAGTAGACATAAATAGGGGGAGATTGTTGAGAATATGTGTATTAGTTTGATGATAAGTTAAACAAAACACTTAAGTAGAGATCTAGTGTTTGTAGCCTCAACGGATAAGACCATCTTGGCTATCCGTTGAAGGAGTAGCTTTACTTAGCAATAAGTTTAGTATTGTAGCACATTTCATTCTCTGGATTCAAGTTGTAATTCTTAGATGTTGTAGGAAAGTATCAGTCATGTTGACTACTAGTGGATATGCAAATAGGAGGGCTAATTGTAAATATTTCATGCCTTGTAATTTTGTATAAGTGAAGAAGTATCAACTGATATTGAAGACCTTCAACGGATAAGAAACAAAGCTTCAACGGATGTCTCTAATGCTTCAACGGATAATATCCATCAACGGATAAGTGCTTCAACGGATAAAGACTTCAACTGATAATGCATCAACGGATAAAGCTTCAACGGATAAAGCCTCAACGGATAAGGCATCAACGGATGAAAGCTTCAACGGATGCTTAGTTCATTAGCAGTTGATAGTGACAATTCATAAGCTGACAGAGGCACATGGGTTGACAGCGACAAACTGGAATGTGGAAGCCTCTAGGAGGAATCAAGAAAATGCAGCATTTCCATTCTGGTGCAAACAAGGAAGTATTCAAAGATCAACAGCTAAGCCTAAATTGCATTGGATAGAGAAATGAAGAAGAAACATGTGAAGAGCCTTTTTAATTATATTTTACAGTTTTGTCTTCACTTGTAAACTTGGTAATATATAAACGAAGTAGCATCTAGTAATTAGGTATGAATTTTCCAGAGCTGTTTAGAAAAATCCAGAGAGAAAATCATCTAGTTTGTACTAGGAAGCAGTTGTGATTTAATTCTTTGAATCACAGATTTTCTGAAATAACACATCTCTGGTGGAACAACAAATCCACCAGAAAAGTTTTTAAGTTCTCTGTGTTCTTTACATTTGTGTTTGAATATATATCTGTCTGCATTAGCTTCAAACAATTCACACACACTTGCTCTCAAAAACACTTAGCCTTAGAAACTGCTCAAAACTTGAAAAAGTTTTGAGATTTACATTCAACCCCCCTTCTGTAAATCTCATTGTTAGTCCACTGGGAATAGCATATATCTTCCTTTATCCCTTTTTCCTGATAGCAGCTTTCTGATAACACATGTTCCCTTGTGTAAAATTTCCTCTAAGCCCTCTACCAAACCTGTATGGCCTTCTCTAGCAATCTTACTCCCCAAACCCTGATTATCCAAACTCAACTACTCACAAATAAATGTTTACACCTTGAACAATGTAAGTTTAAAAATAAAAATTACAACTAAAATTATGACCTCTATGTATATAGATATATGTGAATACATTAGAGCTCAATAAAAAGATATGCAAAGAATGCAAAGTTGCATTTTTCAGATGGTATGGTGTATATTTCGTGGGTCAATCTCAAAAGAAAGTATATCCAGCTGTATTTATAGATTAAGTTAACTTTTAAATTTAATGAACAATCTTGACCAAGTCTCACGACTGGTTTGTTATTATTTGAATGATAAGATAATCTTGAATACATTTAAACTAAAGATAAGATATCGATCTAGAAGTAAGTTGTTTGGATAAAACGTTTTTAAACTTACTAGAAAATAGGAAGTGCTTATGTTTAAAAGGGTATGAATATCTGAGGAGCTCAAATATATTTAAACACGTTAAATATAACATAGAGTCCTTACAAAAACTCATTCTTGTCTATTTTCTTAGAAGCAGCAAGTCTGGTTAATCTTGAAATATTCCTGACGGTAACTGTAAGCTCGCTGAAAGTCTGTCAAAATAAAGTTAGCATGCCGATAGATCAAGTCTATCATAACATTTTGACTTCTGCAAAACAATGTTAGTAACAGTTATATTAATTGCAATCAGCTTGCTATTGGAACATAATCAACTTACTATCAGTGTGATCATCAAAATTTTAAAAATATCAATGAATATAATTTAAAACCTCAAAGTCTGAAATAAAAATGTTGGTATATTATTTTTAGGAAGAAGCACGTCAATTTCAAATGTACAATCATATAACTAGTAAACACATGGCTTATAACCGGTATATATTATATCATAATTGAATAATAAATTATCCATAAATATAGTGAGAAATGAAAATACTCATACCACTTCAATTTGGGGTAAGAAAAAGTAATGATCAAACTACAAAAATGACCCAACCCATCCCTTAATTAGGTCGAACGAGCCGAACCGTTCAAAACCCGATGTTTTATTAGTTTAATTTTTTGTCAACCCGAATATAATGTTGGTTCAAGATTTAACAAATTTTAACCCTTGGTAACCCAACTCAACCTGATTTATTATTATAGTTTTTATTATTATATTAATTGAATTTATATCTTTACTCTTTATTAATAATTGAAATCATGTTTATTGTAATATAAAAGTACCAATGTATCAAAAATACCAAAATACCAAATAATCTATTTCACCCATAACCCACTCCCCTTTAAGCTGTACATACCAAAAGTTATTTTCTTCAAATTAAAGGATAATTAATTAAAAATTTAAAAAATATTAAAATATTAAATATCAAAAAAACTTTATAAAATAAGGTTTTTTTTTAATTTTAAATTATCTTTAATTAAATATATATATGTCAATATGTGTGTTATGCTTATAAAAAATACGAGCGTCTTATTTTCACATAAAATTTAGCAATATATTTTAATTTGTAATATATTTATTAAATATATTAATTTTGTGAATTATAATAAATTATAAGTTAATTTTCTTATTTGATTAAACCAGGCAAAAACAAATGTAATCTAAATATGTTCGCTCCGTTTCTGGGGTCATACCAAACGAGAAAAACAATTCAACATAATTTGTTTCCTTTCTCCGCGATTTCATTTCCGATTCTCTTTCCGTTTCTGATTAACGGACCAAACGTCGCCTTAGAATTTACATTGTAACCCGATAAACCTTGGAGTCCAGTTCGGTGAGGGCAAGCTATTGGACTTAATAGTGGGTTATAGGCCCAAATGAATTAATATTAGCCCAACTTCTAAAATATCTATATTTATTTATTCGATTTTTTTTAAAAAAATCATATATGTAATGTAAGTTATAATTATTTAATTATTTAATTATTTAAAATAATCGATTCATTTTATTTTTTCCGATTTGACTTTTTACCACTGACCGGAATTGTACTCATGAAATTGGTTCGGTTTCAATTTCAGCTCAATTTTTTTCGATTCAATTTTTACCAATTTATGTCTGATTTCAATTTTTTTATTATTTGCTAAACACTGCTTAACACCACCATGTAAATTGATAAAAAAAATCAAGCTTATTTTCAAAACAAAATAATATAATATACGCCATTTACTGGCATCAATTAAGATATCCAAACTATCCACATTTCTGTATATTAAACTTTGTTCTACGAAAGTTCTAAATATGAAAAAAAAATCATATTTTCAAAAATTGTCAATAAATTATATATCGATATCTCAATTAATTAGTTATGATTTCCAAAATCTGTAAATGTACTTATGGTTATTGATGTGACCATTTTTTATTTTTTGTAAATTTATGATATTTTTGTTATTTGTAGTAAGAGAAGTGTTAGGAGCTTTCCAATTCAATCCCGAAATTGTCTTTAAATGATGATGTGTTATCTAGTTATTGATGGTTCCTTTATAAATAAATTGAGTCTCGTGTATATTAATATAAACTTCACAAATTAGAAGTTAAAACGCATTAAGTGTAATTTGGGATCTATTTCGAAATTTATTTTGAGACTCATATCAAGTTCGGCATAATTTTAAACTCCCTATGTCCTATTTATTCTGTCACCAACCAAATTTGTATTTTATATTCAATTATATTAGGCAAACTATAATTACCATAAAATTGTATTACTTTTCAAATATATTAATATAATTAATACTTAAATTAATATATCAATTAAAAATGAACAATAATTTTGAAACATATATAATAAAAAATGTGACCGTCACCCTGAATCTGACTGAGGGAGTATTATGTTTTCTAAACTATATTACTATTAAACTTCTTTATCATCTTTAATAGGTATCGATCGAACTTATTTTCACTTCACGTGGGGACGAGAAGCATAAGAGAGACACGTATCAGCTATAATACGTAGGACGTTACTCGTACGAGTCGATGCAAGAATAGGGCCGTAAATTGATCTCGATTATCCAATGTCCCGACTTATATTCGAGTTGAAAATATGATACATGTCTTATATTCATTTTATAAATAATTCAAACCTGTGAAAAAAAATAAATTTAGATAAAATATTACTCCAGTCCATATATGAGCACTCATAAATCCGCTCAAATTTGGTCTCACATTATTTTCTATAAATGATCGTATTTGAATATTCAAACTCTGATACATGTCTTATATACAATTTGACCCCATTTATAGAGTATATTTTTAACCTATTATATTTTTAAGTAAATAATCATTTATAATTTTTTATATCTTTTATAAGCTTTAATTTCCTATAAATAATGACTTATATTGTTATTATTTTTATAATATTATATTTTTATATACTAATAATCATCTAAATATTTTAAATAAAAATAATACTGAATCTCAGCGGACTCGTATCCGGTGGATTACAAACTATCCAGTTAAAAACTGAAAATACAGTATCGGTATGGGCTCACATTCAGTCTGGATCCAATCCTCCTATACTCAGGATCAATTTATATCCGAATTATATAATATCGGATCCAAATCTGGACATACTCAAAATAAAATGATTCGAAGAGGGGATTGATAGCATGTTTAGGGCTGCATAATGACAAATTGCATAGTACAAACACCAACACTGTAGGGTTCATTAACGCAAAAGCCCATAGGTCCATCAGGTGCTACTCCATTTTCAGTGCGCCCTCAAGTTGCAAATTGTAACCTTGGGCGCGAGTCATTAAAGCACTTCAATTTAAAAATATACTCCCTCGATTTTCTATATTTTCAATATGATATTTCACTTTTGTGCACACTTCAACCACATAATTAGAATAATAATTTTTAACTTTTCTATTTTTGAATAAAAATGTATAACTAAAATTTTAATTTTAAAAAAAATAGTTTATCTTTACGATCAAAGGACGTAAAATTGTGTGAAAGAAAGCCAAATAACATATAAAAAAACATTGCGAGCATTAAGATATATGAAAATATTTCAAAATGTTAACTTATATCTAAATTTACTTTTTATAATCTATATAAACCATTTTTATGTAAGATATAACTTTAAATTTATGTATTACTTGTTTTTAAATTTAAATGATTTAATTTGATAATTTATTTTAACAAATATTATGTAAATTTCTATTTGTTAAAATGAGTAAAATCAAAAGGAGCCGAATTTTTTAATTTTTTATTTTGGTTCATTAAAATTTTGTCAAAGTCTAATTTTTTATTGAGTCAAAAAATTTATTTGTCATTAATTTATTAAGCAAAAATGTTATGTCTTATAGCCAAAATTTGGCATCGGGTTGTCTCGGGTCAAAAATTGGTTAATTGGAATCAAATTAGGGTAAAAAAGAGGAAAAATTTGGTTTTAGGCTGCAATGCACGAAGAGAGGACGCGCCCAAGGTTGTCACGTCCAAGGAAGAAGAGAAAATCTCAAGGGTTGAGGACACGTACAGGAATCTAGGCGCGTCTTGTTGGAGGAAAATTAATAAGATGGAGTGTCTTCTTCTCTAAATATTTTCTTCAAACTCTCCCCATAAAAAACCTTTTCTTATACTTTCCAGCATGTTACAAACTTCTTTTGGAATAAAAAAATGTTAAACCAGTAGGTTGGTAAGCTGTCAAGTATCGCCTTGAGTAGAACACATTTTTCCGCCATGTTAAGACTATCGCTTTTCCAGTTTGTTAACTTCTTGGAGAACCTTTTTTACCACGGGTCCCAATATATTGCTTTTATAGGGGATAAATCTATCATCACTCCTAGATAAGACATGGGTCAGATTCCAATTGAACAACCCAATATTCTTGAACCAAGGTTGACCAATTTATCACTCCTTCCAAATGAATAAAGCTTGCTTTTTGAGAAGTTAATTTTCAGACCCGTCAGGAGATGAAAACATTGCAAAATATTTTTAATGGCAATTATACTATCCTTTCTGTCTTTAATGAATATGACTATGTCATCTGCAAATTGCAAATGCGATATAGGTGCTGCATCATCCATAATTTTTATTCCTTTAAAAATTCATAATTCAAAAGCTTTGTCTATCATCTTTCTTAGACTATCAACCACAAGATAAAATAACAGGAGTGATAGAGGGTCACCTTATCGTATACCACTTCTGGACTAAATTTAGGCGTAGGTGAACCATTAACCAACACAGATATTCGAGCACTATTCATGTAGCTTGAAATCCATCTCTTCCATTCGACCCTAAACCCTATTTTTTCCAGGAGATCCTCTAGAAAAGCCCAGATCACTGTATCAAACGCTTTTTAAAAGTCTAATTTCAAAATTAGACTTGAAGCCTTACCAATTTTCATATTATGACAGACTTCATTGAGTAAGAAAATGTTGTCTGCTGATTGCCGTCCTTTGATGAAACCAAACTGTTTATGTGAGACAAGTTTTTCAATGACTAAGCTTAATCTTTCAACCAGCATTTTTGTCAAAAATTTTGTTATGGAATTTATCAAGCTGATGGTCTTTACTCAGTTACCATTTTAGGTTGAGCTAACTTTGAAATTACTGAGATAAATGAGGAATTCTTTCCTACACGTATCTTACCATTTGCTTGAAAATCCAAAAAACATTTTAACAACTTGTCCTTTATCGAGTTCCAAATCAATTTAATTGCTCCAATGTTGAACCCGTCTAGCCCCAGCGCCTTGTTTTTCCCTAAGCACTTCAATGCCCATTCAATCTCCTCTACGGAAATCTTTAGCTTCACTCTGATTAATCCTATTTGTAAGAACCCAAATTTTTGACATCGGTAAAAGACCTTTATGAATGGTAATATAATAACTTGAATTTTTGAGACCTTGTAAAACGTTTAATGAATAGTAACCCTGATGGGCGGGAAAAACTTTTAATCCCACACTATGTAGTGCACGAGAAAATGAGTATCGGAGTTGATATTACGATTATACGTACCAAATGAGTGTATGTAAACGCTATTAGTTTTCGAAGAAAACGAACTTTGAAAAATGACCGTATTTACGACTCATCGAGGATTACGGGAATCACAATATAATTACAAGATTAAAACCCTACGGATTTATATTCAAGTATGATAATTAAAAATATAAGGAATAAATACGAAAGAAATTACGTCGCGAACCATTTACGAATAAGTATTACGAAAACGTTTAAGCGACCGAGCGAACGCGTAAATGATAAATAAACATAACGCACTAACTAAACCATGGTAAGGAAGTAACCATGGTTACTTCATCAAATAGTGAGCTAACCATAGGATGAACAAGCTAGCTAGCAAAATAGTGTGCTAATGAAGCTAACCAAGTAGTTTAGCTTGTAACCTAGCAAGCTATTAAGATTTGTCCCTAAGATTTGAAACCAAGAATCAACCTAGAATGCTATACTAGGAGAATAAAATTAATTGCAAGATATCAACCCATCTTTCTAGAAGTTACCTAGCAAATCAACCAAGCTAAGCAACCAAGAGGAGTATAAATACCCCCCTTGATGCTCCATTCGGCCCTAATGATAAAGAATGGGAAATCCAATTCAAAATCTCAAGTTCTAGCCATGGTAAAATCATACCATTAATTGTCAAGCCTCCTAGAAATTAAACTAAGGTAAGAAAATTCTTTCATCTCTTTTTATCAAGGTTTGATGGGTGAAATAAATTCAAGAAACTCACTAGTGAATAGTATGAATAGTAACCTCTCCTTGGTTTCTTGATTTCAATGGTGGTTCTAGGCTCCAAAAATCATACCAAGCACTTCCAAGCCTCCACCATACTCAAGAACACATCTCAAGCTTCCAAGAAAGGTAAAAATCTTTGGCCCAACTTTATTTAAGATTCATTTTTAAGATCCATTTAGTATGTGGTAGAAAACTTAGTTTAAGAAGTGGTATTGTTGAGATCTTGAAGTTTAAAGTTGAGTAGATATAAAATTGATTGTTGTTGACTCAAGAACATGATGTTCTTGAGAGGATTTTGTATAATGATGATTCAATGATGATTGTTGGTGGTTGTGTTAAGAGTTAGGGCGTAAACGAAATCCCGATCGTAAGCGTAACTCCGTTAAAACCAACGAATCGTAACATTAAGTTTCTGCAGAAAGTCCCAAAGTTGTAAACTGTAGTTTCTTGAAAAATAATTATGATAGACAATGTTATAGGGATCGTTTAGGCGCTTGAATCGCTTTATTCTGATTTACGGATCAAAAGTTATGGTCGTTTTAGTAAAAGTGATTTACGCGACAAAAATTGCTACAATTCACGAACTTTGAAAATATAAAGGATTGACTTAAAAGTGCTCATAAATCATGAAATTTCTACAGAGAGTAAAATATTGAGTTTCCTAACTGCCATAAAACTTTCAAGTAAATATAATTATTTCTCAATTTTATAAAAATATCAGAGCCGAGACCGCGCGAGTAGAAACCGTAAGAATCCATAAGCGGACCGACGACGATAAAGAGAATGAACCTAATATACTTAGAAATATGAAGCGACCATGATGTGAATAAGTACTTAAAGGAATAATAAGGGTAGTATAAGTGGAGAGGGTGCATAATAAATAGCGCATGCGTGCGAGTCGCCATAAATTAGAACGGGACCTAACGAAATGAATTGTGTTTGTGGCCATAGATTTCCGAGCGGAACCTAGAGCATCCTCCACCTCGAGATACCCATGCAAGTTTTCAAACCCTACCTTTTAAGAACTGTTGTGTTGTGAATATTTTACAAAACTGTGATATATGCATAAGATTGCTTTAAACTGTTTTACGAAGTTTGAGACGTGTTATATTACACAATTGTTGATATTTTCTAGTGTATGTCCATACCAAGTTCGAAATGTATATTTAGACCGAGAGTCGGTCGGTGTAAGCTTATAAAAACCCGGAGGTATCCCGGAGGAGTTTATAATTGAGAACGTAACGCTAGCGAGTAGCGTGGTATGTATGTATTTTAGACCGAGGATCGGTCAGTAAAGATTGATTAAAACCCGGAAGTATTCCGGAGGTGTTTTAATTAGAATATTAACGCTACAGTAGAGCGTGATGTATACGTCGTAAGACCGAGAGTCGGTCAGTTTTGTTTTATAAAGAATAAAACCCGTGAATCATTCCGGAGATATTATAGGATGGTTATAAGTCCATAGTAGTACGGTTTAAAAGGGACTCATCGTCCACTTACGAAACATTAAAACACCTCGAACTTTTATTAAAACGATTTCCCAACGATCATATTCCCTCAACTATATTTTATTGTTCGGATAATAAATATTATATACGTATTCCTTTATTATAGGAGTATTATACTTCAACGTTTATTTATTCAAACCCGATTAATCATTATAGATTATTAATTATGTAAATACAAACTAGTTGAGGAATATTATTTAAATAAATCTTTTAGAGAGTAAACTCATTCGAGGAATGATTAATATCAATTATCATTTAATTAATTATAGACTATTATTTTATTAATTATTATTTATTAAAGGATTGTTATTGATTTAAAGATCATAGATCTTGTTATACTTTCTGATTTAGAAGTATTATTCGAATAATTTCAGATCGTCGGTGAATATTATCCCGACTTATTATTATATTGAATATAGTTTCGAGAAGAAACTTTTTCCCCTTATTAATTATCTGTTGACAACGGTCGACTCACATCCTTAGTACTTCCTCCGAAATTCTCGGAAGTACGTATATACATATATATACACTTATATTTTAAAGAGATAAACTATTTCTATCAACAAGCAAAATGCTTGGGGAACTTCGATGTGGTTCGAGTTCTCGATATTGATAGAATTCTTTTAAAGGATAAGGGAGGGGTAGACTCTGGTACTATGTGTGCTAGATGGGCTACCAAAGGTACCGCAGGCGAAGGTACTCAGTATACTCATGAACTTGTGAAGTATGTGCATACCCGAAAATGGGACACGTAGCCCGAATGCGGCCAGGGTGATACCCGAGAGATGACGGTTTCGTCCTTTTACTAGTAGAAAAGGTTACTATTTCCGTAGTACGACTGATCATCGTATGCGGGGGCTCCGGTGAATATCCTATTCTTCCAATTGGAATTGAAATGCAATACCGTAACCCAAGCCTAGGTGTTGGGATTACTATTAAGGTATTCGCAGGTAAGTAAAATCCACTAAATGATTATTTTCATAAGAAGGTGTGTATCACCAAGGAAAACTATTTTAAAGAAAACGTATCTATCAAATATGATGTTTTATGTGAGTTTATCATACAGTCATTTTCATACTGTACATTATTATGTTGGGCATTATAGCTCACTTTTGCTTTTGTTTTAAATGACACAACACAACAGATAACCTGTATGCCGGTATGGGACCTAGACGCTTGCAGTCATGGGGAGGATCCCTGGAAGCTTTGTCTTAGGTATGCTAGAGTATCAGATAGATATAAGATATCAGTCGTAATTATTGTAACTTCATGTAGAGGTTATAAATAATTATTTGAGATCCTATAAAGTACATTCGAGTGTAATAAAAGAAGATTACATCTTGTACGTCGTTTCTAAGACTATAACTTATGTGTGTGAGTATGAGATTGGGGTCTGTGGATTATTGAATCAATACCAGGTTACACATGAGTGAAGGATGGCGTGACGACCCAGATTCCTGACCCCGGATTTGGGGGCGTTATAGAAATGGTATCAGAGCATTAAGTTATAATACTGAGAAACGAGAGTGTTAGGAGTCTGTCTAGATGCGAGATTTCGTGAGAGCTCATATAGAGTTCATCATTGGACTACCGGATGTAGCCCAATGGGTAGGTAAGGATAAGTGTGTATTTGAGGTATTAAAGTATGACTAATGAGACCATTGAAGATTATCAGAATGATGAGGAGAAAAATTAGAATCATATTTGATTTGGCAAGGATATGGATGTAGAACTTGGAGCTGAGTCTCCAGAGCATTTGGGGTAAAGACGATATTATCAACACCATATGTAAATTTTGATAACACGAGCCTTGTTACCTGTAGTTCTGTGTAGGTTGCCCAAGAAGGGGCATCACATGTGAGAACCAAAAAGTCTAAATATTAATATACAGTTGAGGTTATTGACCCAGACTAGTTGAAGGTGTGATTTTACCAATGAGAAGGTGAATATCGTATTAATAACGAATTCAGCAGAAATAGTGTCTGATATACCCTTGAGGATTTTTATTTCCATTAAGGAAGATTTGAATATGATATACAAATGTCATCGTAAGACAACTACACTACATGATATTATTAGTACACTTAACATGAAGAGTTATGATGGTTTAGCTCAGAGATCGAGAGCATCGAGAATTGATGGCATGACTACAGTTTGATGGCATAAGATTACAACGAGCGATGGTTTGATCTTAGAACCTTTTAAAAGGATAAACCAGTGAGTCTAGAGCGGAATTCTTCGGTAGAAATGATGTCAGAGGCTACGTATATATACACGTAGACCTCTAATATATTCGGTAACGTATGTTCAATTACACACACATGCCACTGAACTTATGGACTGCATTGAGATCCCTAAGAGATCTCTTTGATCTGTTCCCAGGGGGAACTGGCCACTTATAGTTAGTAATGGATGCGTGTAGCAGGCAACTATCGGCTTAACGGATGTTTTAGAATATTTCTGAGTAAGGTCTTCGAGGTAAAACACCCGAATGACAGATATACGTGCGAAAGTCAAGTTAGTAAACGATTTTAAAATGATGTTGAAAGAGAAACTATTTGAAACATGGATTTACGAAGAAGAAGAGGTGGGATCATCCTCAGATGGATAATGAAAAGAGTTAGGATAATCAGTGAAATATTTTGACACCTACTCACTGTCATGTTACTCCCTCCAAATTGTTGATCATTCGTATCGCCTTGATAAGTCATATCAGGCAATCCTTTTCGTTTCCTACTTTGAACTTCTGATGTGACCATATTGAATAATCTTTCTCCGTATCAGGACTTGTTCAATTCTTTTAGTTAAATCCATGAACTTTCATTCATAGATTATGATCTTCTTGTTCAACTCAGAAATATTTATACCTCATTTCAATTATCCAATAGATTTATATATATATATATAAATTTTCCCTCAATTCATCGATAAATATTCATAATGAGTATCTTCATTAGATTCTTCTTTCATACTTACTCTTCTCAGTCGAGATTGTAAATATCTAACAAATTGTTAAAAATGTGGATGATCTAATATCCATATATTCCTCGGGAATCCTTTTCCTCTAATCGGGATGAATTTTTATATTGAACTTTGAAATCATAGTATGGGTATCAATTTGATATTGGTATTCTGATTCAATTCTATATAAAGATCTGATAAAGTATATGAACTAGGGCACCTATGAGTGTACCCTTTATTTGGAAAGAAATATTTGATAAGAGGCTATCGATTGTTCCGATGCCAAGACCACTCGGTTTAGAGTTATAATTATCTTTCTCAGCCCAAATTTAAAAACTCTTTATTTCAAAATCGTCATCCAGGTAGCCACAATTTCTTCAGTGGTTACGATGTTGAGATTTTTGCAAACAAACTGAAATATGCCTAGTTGCATATGTTCTCATGAATGACTAGTTAATTGTCCTAACTAGTCAAAATTTTAATTAATACGACAAAAGCCTAGCTAATCGTCCTAGCTAGTTGCTATGGGTCAAACCAATTGTGCTGGCCATTTTCTTAGCCGGTTAATAATATTGCTTGATATGGACTAGTTATTATTTTGCTAGTTCCACTTCCAATAAAATTTTGATTATTCCATAATGTATTATACATGCCAGATTTAATTGTTGATGAAATTTTCAAAGAATGATTTAATTGAGACCTAACTAGGTCGCCCACTCAAACGAGAATTCATATTCAGTTTTATGAAATATTTTGTTCATGAAATATTTTATTCTTTCGTTGTATAACGAATATCCAATTAAAATTATAAAGTGATTGAAGAACAATATACTTCCTTATTTATTAATCATTGAATCAAATTCCTTCTTTCAAAATAGCACCTCTTTGAGACCTCAATGGTTAACCTTTGGTTGAGGATGTTATTCGATATTTCTTTCATTTTTCAGGAAGAAAAGTATTCTTTCAATGGAAAAATCTTACAAGTATCATTCGTGTGATGTTATTATTCAGCAAACATTGCTTTCAATGGATATTCTCCATAATATCACAATATAGAATTCTAAGGACATGGAAGGATAATCCTTGTTATATTCTTCCTTCCAAGTTATAAATCTTCTGAGTATTACGACTCTTTTATTCATAGCTCATTATTTGTTCAGATGTTAGATTTTGAAACCTTGTTAAGATTGTCTAAATTTCATCGATATCGTGAAAATCTTTTTTTTCCAAGGCTAATTGCCTTCCCAATAAAGAGAAATATAGTTGAGAACCGATTGTTGTAATATGAGACTAAAAGCTCAGTGCTATGATGGTGCAATCGGAGAATCGTGATAAGTAAGTTGTTTTAAAAAGAAGAACACCATGTTTATTTATTATCATAAGTATCTTTAATATGGTTATAGAAAAACGAAAATAGGGATACAACGTGATTAGTGAGGTACACTCCTATGAAACATTATCTGGATAGGTGCTAATTCGGGAAAGACCAAGCATGTATGAATTTGAGGAATAAGATTTTCAAAAGTTAAAGGTAAGGTTAGTAGCAATCCCGTGCTAGAAATACTCGACGATAAAAATAGGATGTTGCGTGAAGTCTAATGATATGTCTACGCAGCTTAAGGACCGTGACATAAGGCTTTCTAATAATAATCTAGAATAATTGTGATAAGGTTCGGACTGAAAGGGGCAAGGAGTTTACTTATAAGGAAATTTGGAATTTTTTTTACACGGAACACGAGATAGAGGGGATAGTCAAAATGATTAAAGGCCATGATTGAGGAATTTATTATCATCAAGGAAAGGCCAATGTGGTGGCCGATACTTTAAGTAAGAAAAGATATATATAGGGTGACAAATCTCAGAATAACTGATGAGAAGGATCACATGAAAAGAACGCTTTATTACTTAACAAGAAGACTTAAAGATGCCTAAAAACGTAAACGGATATTAATCGTGACAGAATATGAATGAGAATGTCATCGAGTAGGTAAGTAAGTATTCGATATAGTTGGAAAATGAAAACGGAAAGGCAAAGGGTTAAAATTTTGGCGATTTCAACTTGTAGATGACCCAAATAGGGTTAGTAGTTAATTATAATGAATTTTGAAGAAGGATTATTAAGAACCAAGTTAGCCATCGTGCTATTTGAGGATTTTGAGTGATAGATTAAATAAGACCGCTTACTTTATTATGCAAACAATAGATGTCCACTTTACAAAATTGATATGAACGCGGAAGAGATAATTGGGACAGAGAAACCCCGTGATGACTGCGCCACACAAGAACCCAAGATTTAATTTCACAACGGGACTATTTCCCAAGATATTTTATGAAAAGGATGGACAGAGGCACGACTTAGAGTTCTCAAATCAACAAGTAGAACGAGAGGACTATCCTGATCATTGAAGATACGTCTAGCGGCTTACCTTTTATTTGGAAAGGTTTAGAGAATCGTCTATTGTTGACGGATAATTCGTGTAGATGTACTTACCACGCTAGCATACGAAAAATAGTAGATGATATCCCTTGCGAAGGGCAACGTGAAAAGAATGAAGGATGTCATTGTCAGAACTGATAGAAGGCAAAGAAGATCGTACATGCCATATAAAGATCACTAGTAGCAGGTACCAATAAACGTGAATACGTCTAAGGCATTAGCGAGAGTAACGAGTATGACCCAGAAAGTGTCGTAGTACTGTAGATATTATACGGGGAATGATTAAAGAAGTCCTACCAATGACGGAAGCTGAACGTTGCACGATCCTAAAACATGTCAATATATTGCGTATGAAATGGTGCTTCCTTCAAGATGGCAACAGGACGATGACGTGCTTTACGTTACTACGAGAAGAAATGTTAAATCTGGCGCTAAGCGTGTAGCAGGAGACGAGCGTGTAGGAATGCGACGAGAACTTCTTACATATAATAATCGACAGAGATGATGCGCCCAAAATGGGAAAACGTTAAGGAATGAAACCCTAGCACTAGTAGGAGCGATGTAGGGGGAAACGAATAAGTTGAAGGATGATTCCAAACACTAGAAGATACACTAATCGTCCATGTTATCAATTTTTAAGGGGAATGAAGTGGCCAGTTGACGTTAATCGAATTATCGACAATAACGAGTTATCATGCGTGCATTGGAACGGCTACAAAGTTTGTACGGAAGAAATAATCATTCTCTATTAGGTTGGGAAGAAATTGGTAAACGGGGGATATTGTACCATAGTTGAGTCAACAGACCAAAGAAATTCCTAGAACTTATCAAAACCCGGCTAGTGGCAGCCCAGGATGAACAATAGAGATATGCGGACCAGAACTATAAAGACAGAAAGTACGAAGTAGCAGACCAAGTATTGTTGATAGTACCTCCCGAGGAGGGAGTGATGAGATTCGAAAGGGAAAGGAATGTTGAACCCAAGATTTATTGGACCAATTAAGGAATTAAAGGACTAAGAAAGTTGACTTATAAATTAGCACCATCGTCGAACGGTCACCGAGTTTATAACGAGTACCACGAACCGAGGTTAGGAAATTTAACCGTCAGAACTAAACATATGATTGAAAATGAGCAAATAAACTCGTAGCCAGACTTAGCGTATATCGAGTAACGTGTAGAGGTCATAAGACTATAAGGACGATTACTCGGAAATATATTGGATGGATGAGTGGAAATTTTATGAAGAGATCAAATACTGCAAGGTCAACGCGAGAACTCGAGGTTGTCATGCGAGAAGCATATCCCTACCTGTTTCTAAACTGATTCCGGGACGGAATCCTTTTAAGGGGGGAAGATTGTTAGAACCCAAATTTTTGACATCGATAAAAGACCTTTATGAATGGCCTGACGGGCGGGAAAAACTTTTAAGCCCACACTATGTAGTGCACGAGAAAATGAGTTTCAGAGTTGATATTACGATTATACGTACCAAATGAGTGTATGTAAACGCTATTAGTTTTCGAAGAAAACGAACTTTGAAAAATGACCGTATTTACGACTCATCGAGGATTACGGGAATCACAATATAATTACAAGATTAAAACCCTACGGATTTATATTCAAGTATGATAATTAAAAATATAAGGAATAAATACGAAAGAAATTACGTCGCGAACCATTTACGAATAAGTATTACGAAAACTTTAAGCGACCGAGCGAACGCGTAAATGATAAATAAACGTAACGCACTAACTAAACCATGGTAAGGAAGTAACCATGGTTACTTCATCAAATAGTGAGCTAACCATAGGATGAACAAGCTAGCTAGCAAAATAGTGTGCTAATGAAGCTAACCAAGTAGTTTAGCTTGTAACCTAGCAAGCTATTAAGATTTGTCCCTAAGATTTGAAACCAAGAATCAACCTAGAATGCTATACTAGGAGAATAAAATCAATTGCAAGATATCAACCCATCTTCCTAGAAGTTACCTAGCAAATCAACCAAGCTAAGCAACCAAGAGGAGTATAAATACCCCCCTTGATGCTCCATTCGGCCCTAATGATAAAGAATGGGAAATCCAATTCAAAATCTCAAGTTCTAGCCATGGTAAAATCATCCCATTAATTCTCAAGACTCCTAGCAATTAAACTAAGGTATTAAAATTCTTTCATCTCTTTTTATCAAGATTTGATGGGTGAAATAAATTCAAGAAACTCACTAGTGAATAGTATGAATAGTAACCTCTCCTTGGTTTCTTGATTTCAATGGTAGTTCTAGGCTCCAAAAATCATACCAAGCACTTTCAAGACTCCACCATACTCAAGAACACATCTCAAGCTTCCAAGAAAGGTAAAAATCTTTGGCCCAACTTTATTTAAGATTCATTTTTAAGATCCATTTAGTATGTGGTAGAAAACTTAGTTTAAGAAGTGGTATTGTTGAAATCTTGAAGTTTAAAGTTGAGTAGATTTAAGGTTGATTGTTGTTGTCTCAAGAACATGATGTTCTTGAGAGGAGTTTGTATGATGATGATGAAATGATGATTGTTGATGGTTGTGTTAAGAGTTAGGGCGTAAACGAAACCCCGATCGTAAGCGTAACTCCGTTAAAACCAACGAATCGTAACATTAAGTTTCTGCAGAAAGTCCCAAAGTTGTAAACTGTAGTTTCTTGAAACATAATTATGATAGGCAATATTATAAGGATCGTTTAGGCGCATGAATCGTTTTATTCCGATTTACGGATCAAAAGTTATGGCCGTTTTAGTAAAAGTGATTTACGCGACAAAAACTGCTACAATTGACGAACTTTGAAAATATAAAGGATTGACTTAAAAGTGCTCATAAATCATGAAATTTTTACAGAGAGTAAAATATTGAGTTTCCTAACTTTCATAAAAATTTCAAGTAAAAATAATGATTTCTCAATTTTATAAAAATATCAGAGCCGAGACCGCGCGAGTAGAAACCGTAAGAATCCATAAGCGGACCGACGACGATAAAGAGAATGAACCCAAGATACTTAGAAAAATGAAGCAACCATGATGTGAATAAGAACTTAAAGTAATAATAAGGGTAGTATAAGTGGAGAGGGTGCATAATAAATAGCGTATGAGTGCGAGTCGCCGTAAATTAGAACGGGACCTAACGAAATGAATTGTGTTTGTGGTCATAGATTTCCGAGCGGAACCTAGAGCATCCTCCACCTCGAGATATCCAGGAAAGTTTTCAAACCCTACCTTTTAAGAACTGTTGTGTTGTGAATATTTTACAAAACTGTGATATATGCATAAGATTGCTTTAAACTGTTTTATGAAGTTTGAGACGTATTATATTACGCAATTGTTGATATTTTCTAGTGTATGTCCATACCAAGTTCGAAATGTATATTTAGACCGAGAGTCGGTCGGTGTAAGCTTATAAAAACCTGGAGGTATCCCGAAGGAGTTTATAATTGAGAACGTAATGCTAGCGAGTAGCGTGGCATGTATGTATTTTAGACCGAGGATCGGTCAGTAAAGATTGATGAAAACCCGGAAGTATTCCGGAGGTGTTTTAATTAGAATATTAACGCTACAGTAGAGCGTGATGTATAAGTCGTAAGACCGAGAGTCGGTCAGTTTTGTTTTATAAAGAATAAAACCCGTGAATCATTCCGGAGATATTATAGGACGGTTATAAGTCCATAGTAGTACGGTTTAAAAGGGACTCATCGTCCACTTACAAAACATTAAAACACCTCGAACTTTTATTAAAACGATTTCCCAACGATCATATTCCCTCAACTATATTTTATTGTTCGGATAATAAATATTATATACATATTCCTTTATTATAGGAGTAGTATACTTCAACGTTTATTTATTCAAACCCGATTAATCATTATAGATTATTAATTATTTAAACACAAACCAGTTGAGAAATATTATTTAAATAAATCTTTTAGAGAGTAAACTCATTCGAGGTATGATTAATATCAATTATCATTTAATTAATTATAGACTATTATTTTAATAATTATTATTTATTAAAGGATTGTTATTGATTTAAAGATCATAGATCCTGTTATACTTTCTGATTTAGAAGTATTATTCGAATAATTTCAGATCGTCGGTGAATATTATCCCGACTTATTATTATATTGAATATAGTTTCGAGAAGAAACTTTTTCCCCTTATTAATTATCTGTTGACAACGGTCAACTCACATCCTTAGTACTTCCTCCGAAATTCTCGGAAGTACGTATATACATATATATACACTTATATTTTAAAGAGATAAACTATTTCTATCAACAAGCAAAACGCTTGGGGAACTTCGATGTGGTTCGAGTTCTTGAGATTGATAGAATTCTTTTAAAGGACAAGGGAGGGGTAGACTCCGGTACTATGTGTGCTAGATGAGCTACCAAAGGTACCGCAGGCGAAGGTACTCAGGAACTTGTGAAGTATGTGCATACCCGAAAATAGGACACGTAGCCCGAATGCGGCCATGGTGATACCCGAGAGATGACGGTTTCGTCCTTTTACTAGTAGAAAAGGTTACTATTTCCGTAGTACAACTGATCATCGTATGCGGGGGCTCCGGTGAATGTCCTATTCTTCCAATTGGAATTGAAATGCAATACCGTAACCCAAGCCTAGGTGCTGGGATTACTATTAAGGTATTCGCAGGTTAATAAAATCCACTAAAGGATTATTTTCATAATAAGGTGTGTATCACCAAGGAAAACTATTTTGAAGAAAACGTATCTATCAAATATGATGTTTTACGTGAGTTTATCATACAGTCATTTTCATACTGTACATTATTATGCTGGACATTATAGCTCACTCTTGCTTTCTTTTAAATGACACAACACAACAGATAACCTGTATGCCGGTGTGGGACCTAGTTGCTTGCAGTCATGGGGAGGATCCCTGGCAGCTTTGTCTCAAGTATGCTAGAGTATCAGATAGATATAAGATATCAGTCGTAATTATTGTAACTTCATGTAGAGGTTATAAATAATTATTTGAGATCCTGCAAAGTACATTCGAGTGTAATAAAAGAAGATTACATCTTGTACGTCGTTTCTAAGACTATAACTTGTGTGTGTGAGTATGAGATTGAGGTCTGTGGATTATTGAATCAATACCAGGTTACACATGAGTGAAGAATGGCGTGACGACCCAGATTCCTGACCCCGGATTTGGGGGCGTTACACTATTTACCGGTAGAGATCTAGTTTTTAGCACAACAGGTGAAGTCTTTTTTTGAAACAAGTCTCTGAAATGAGTGTAGAATGCATTTTTTAACTGATCTGATGTAGAAATCCATCTATTATTTCATAACACTTTTCTCATCAAATTTCTACTCTTTCTTAATTCAAATAAAAAGTTATATCTATATTATATTATAGCATTTGATTAAATGCATTTTATACCATTTTTTTTTAAAAAAATTCAATAATTTGAAGGAATTAACCAGTTCAACTGATATTTATAAAACTTTATCGAATTGAAAAATATATAATTTTAGGAGAATAATTTACAATATTATTAAATTATTATATGAAGAAATATTAGAGTCGTAATGAAAACACTTAAAAACGGTTTAAATAAAGAAATAATAATATTTTTTTTCTTCGAATTCTTGAAAAAAATCATGAATATCAATAATAAGTTTTTACAATGTATAATTTACTTTTATGTTATAACCATGATTGATATTTAGTCGCGTAAAAAATAGATATGGATTATTTGTCAGTGATAACGTGAATATCATATATAAATTATTGTAATTTATTTATTACATAATTTTAATTTTTAAATATTTATAAATACATGTTATTTAAGTAATCAATTGCCTCACTAAATGTTAATAATGATTATATATGTACATAATTCATATATTTACCATATGAATGATTGAAATCATCGTAATTTACTAAGAAATGTAGCATACGATAATTTACATGCTGACACGCACATATAACATAATTTATTTTGTTAACAATAGTGTAAATAAAAAACTAACAATTTTCCATACATACATACGTTTAATTTCAAAAACTAATACTTTTCATTAAAATCAACTTTTATTTAACGATAGTGTAAATGTTACATTATTCTATATTATGATTACAAGTCATTCTGACTTCAGTTATGTATTTTTTATTTTTTTAAATTTAGTAAATTAATTATAAGTTAGTAGTGAATTCAGTAATAATATAAATCAGTACATAGAATTTATTTAAATAAAATTCAAAATTTTTGGTCAACTCTGTATTCAACATATATGTTAATTTTTAACTTTTTCTTTGTAAACATACTAACGGCATTCTACAGATTAAGTTTAATCGTTTCATTTTAAACGTATATTGACTACCCTGTTTATATTATTCATTAAATATAAATTATACAACACAAACAAGAATATATATATATATGTATATATATATTTTCCTTAATGAGCTACATTGGAAACGATGTGTAATTTAGTAATGTCTTGTATGAAAATAATATACACTGATAAACAATCAATTTATATTTGATATACGTTAGACATTATACAACATTTACAAATAAGAAAAAAAAATTAAAAACACTATATTATATGATGTATAAAAATTTTTTAGAAAATGACTCGTACGTCGCACACGATATTACGTTAGTTTACGTATTTGTTCACGAACTATATTGATAAGTAAGTTCATCAACTATGACGCTTATATTCGCGAACTAGATATTATCATCAATTCTTTTACAAATGTCCAAACCGAATTAAATTACGTTCAAATGCACCTTATTAATAAATTGAATATATGTTCAATTTATTTATAAAACCGAAACAAATTCGTGAAATGAACATTAAATTATAGAGATATTATCAAAAATTCTTCTTTTTCTAATTATTTTTTGCGATTTTACCATTCTATGAAATAGGTACAACAATAAAGTTTAAAAGGAAAGGCAACCATAAATTATTTTACGTTTTCTAAAAGGATAATTGAAACTTTTTTTGCTGCATTCGAGGTTACAAAATAGTATTTTGCAAAAATAAACTAAAAATCATATTTTTAATTTTAAAATTATAAAGCCCGTACTTTTGTAAATTAATTAAACACATATTTTTTTTTTCCAAAAAAACCTCTAAACTATCAACTTTTATTATTGTGTGTGTAAAAAAAATTTATCTTAATTATATTCCGAAAATAGAATAAAGATAGTCAGGGAAACATTAGGATTAAGATTAAAAAAAATTGACAAAAAGATTAACATACTGTAATTTGAATAAGCAATTATCAAAATAATTACTAAATTTTCTATCTTTCAAGATGTTATGTAATGCATGGTATATACTTCTCCGTCTCAAAATATAAATCCTTTAACATTTTGTGCGTAATTATTTAAGGTGAATTAAAATGATATTTTTAAAAAAAAATCAATTTTTTTTAATAAAAATATACATATTATATTTTAATTAAAAAAAAAACTAAAAAAAAAAATAAGTGGAGATATAACTTTTATATTGTGACGGAATTGGTATATATATCCCGCATTTGGGACTTGTACCTAATTAAATGCTTGTTGGGTTGAATATCTGGGAAGTGGATTTTGTAAAGTAATTTGGTTGACACTTGAAGTTGAAAGTATCAAGTTTAGTTAAAATCTCAAGACATTTGAAATACCCACAGAATACGGGAAGTCGTTAGCCACCCACTGTTAATTTACACTTCATAACTTCCACAGGAATTGACTTCCTAAGTTCCTATTACGTATCAAACAAATACTAAATATAGTGAAAATTTTAGTACCCGCTCGTCAGTTGTTGGATAGCTATTAGCTATTGAATAATTGGAACTGTGGAAGAGCATCTACACGTTCAATATAATATATAATATATCGATAAAATAATACGGGTTTAAAGATTATAAAATTAATTTTAATTAATTATCTAAAATTTGAATACAAATTTAAGTTTATTTTTGTAAATAAATGGGTTAACTCCATTATTATTATGAGTATGCCATTCAATTACTTTTATATGCAAAATTCTAATAATTTTAGATTTTTTTCTAAAATTAACTTAGGAACCTATTTTCTCAAATAATATACTCCAAAGTAATAGTTGTATTATAGAGAATCAAAAACTATTTTATTTTCAATAATGCTATCTATTATTGTTGTTTATATATTAAAAACCACAACATTAAGTCGCGCTTCGCGGCAACACTATACAACTTTTTTTTTAAAAAAAATAGATATTTATTATTGAACATGGGCTACGTTGAAAATAAAACAAAATTTATAATTGTAATTTTAAAATACTTGCGAAAATATATTAATAAATAAAATTATAAGTCTAGTTTTTTTGGTTATACTTCTCTTTTTTAAATGTAGGTCAAATTTATTTTTATCATTATCAACATCCCGAGTATGTATATAACGTGTTTCGCTATATGTTTTGACTATATCAAAATTAATAAAATTTTGAAATATGAAGTAACGTGCTTTATAATTAAATAGTACAAAATGAATCTCTAAGACTGGTATCATTCACATCCACATTTCTTCTTAAAGACTCTAAAATAATAAACCAATTAAACAATTAACATAAATTTAAAGGATTAACAAAATATATATTGACAAAATTATAATAACATGTAAAATAAAGTTTGAAACTATGATGAAAAATATAGCTGACACCGTGTTCTTTATTTTTGAAGTCAAAGCAACTTATATATATATAAAATTATTTACATGTCTTTTTGTATTACCTAAACTGTTAGTCAATAATTTTCTCAATTAAACTTTTAAACTACATAACTTATTAATCAAGACTTTCTTCAATTATAATTTTAAAAATTGCAAAAATCTTAATGAGAGAAATTGTAAAAAAAATAGAAAAATATTGCGATGATAATATATTTAGGAGTTAACTTTCTAGTGAAGACTTTCCCAGTTATTTATCAATAGATACGTATAGTCAGAAATGATCATTATATAATTGATTGGCTATATACGATGTAACACATAGAATTTAACTAACTTTTTTTAATAGATCAAAGATGCTCTAAATAAAATATAACGTTTATAGTCTTTAATAGTATTCAGGGTAATCATTTATCATCATTATCGTATGTGCAATTTATTCTAACCTTTCAATTTTTTTTTTAATATTTTTTGAATAAAAGAAGTGCTAATTTGTCATATTATAATGTATATTGCAATTTTTGAAGTCATACAAATGACGAGTTGACGAGTTGGAGCATTTTTAATAGAGATTGTCACGAAATTGTCAAAATTGATGCGATAAGACAATACATATTAAAATTGTGTTGGCATAACCTTAAACTGTATACCATATAAATAAATATATGTGTGTGTGAGAGTGTTTGTATAAAACTGGAGAAAACAAAGATTTTGCAGAAACTTGTTTCTTGCTTTTTTTTATTATAACTGAATAAATACAATTTATAGAAATAACATATGTGATTCCTACAAATTAGGATAAATTAAAATTGAAAGTCCTAAAATAACTCAAACATAGTCATTTTATTCAATAATACTCTGTACATTATCTCCACGATTGATGGCACGATCACCACACCCTGAAGACTTGCACAACAATGATCAAAACCCACAAAACCCCCCTTAATATGAATTTGTCTGAATGCATTCCTTAACACCAAACAGATCTCTCATAACTTTAAATTTGACAGAGGCAGGAGCTTTGGTAGGAGAGTCTGCACAGTAATCTTCAATGCTCACATTTTCAAAACTGTTTCTTGTTTCTCCACATATTCGCATATAAAATGGTAGTGAATGTCTATATGTTTGCTTTTGTTATGAAAAACAGATTTTTGGCCAGGTCAATTGCGGACTTATTATCAATGCATAATGTAACAGGTCCAATTTCATATACAGTGATTTGAGACAACAGTTTTCGTAACCAAACCACTTGGCAAGCAGCCGCAGTAGCCCACATTATCAGACTCTTATTGAGGTAGAAGACAATGCCCCAAGTACTTTTTCTATCCTCCACGTTACCAGCCAAATCGTTATCTGAATATCCAATTAAAACTTTGTTATCACTGTCATGTGAGTAAATTAGACCAAAATCGAGAGTCCCTTTTACATAGCAAATAATATGTTTTGTTGCAGCCTGATGTAACAGTGTTGGTCTAGTCATAAAACTACTCACGATGCCCAAAGAGTATGCCAAATTTGACCTGGTGTGAACAAGATATCCGAGATCTCCAATAATGCTTTTAAACTAAATAGGGTTAACTTATGTACCACATTCATCTTTGTTGATGACTTCATTGGGTGTATTGCCTCTTTTTTCAAGTTGCAGTGCAGATACCCGTTTTATTAAGAATTTTTTGTTTTGCGTACCCAGATTGCTTGAGTTGAATATATCCATTTCCTTGTTCAACTTCAATACCAAGATAGTAGGTTAGCTTTCCCAAGTCACACATATCAAACTTACTTATCACTTGTTCCTTAAATTCTGAGATGGCTGCCTTAATAGCTCCAGTCACAAGAATGTCGTCAACGTAGACGCCAATTACCGACACTTCATTTCACTCATTTTTTTGTGTAAACTTCTTGCTCATGAGCACATTTGACAAATACCAATTCTTTCAAACATTTATTCAGCTTTGAGTACCAAGCTCTTGGAGCTTGTTTAAGACCTTACAAAGTTTTTTAGGAGTTTATAAACGAGGTCCTTTCCTTGCACAGTAAATCCTTCACGCTGTCTAACATAAACTTCTTTCTTGATCTCCCCTATCAGAAAAGCCATTTTGACGTCAATATGGTGTACTTCCCAATTTCCTTTTACATCAAGAGCATGTAATAGTTGTATTGTCTCGATTCGAGTGATCGGTTGATAAGTGGCATTTTATACCACTTAGAACGTCTTATAATGGCTTGAATTGATGTCTTGAAATCAGGTATTTTGTGTATTTGATGTATTTTTCTAGTGTTTTTGTATTTCAGGGTATAACTTGTGTATGTAGGAAGAATTCATCAGAAATAAGCCTAGAGAAGTGCGTGACATTGGTTGTGGAAAGTTGGGGGCAGAACGCAGCAAAATCAGGAGCAGAATTCAGAATTTTCCAGAAGGTGCTTGGGCGCCCGCTCAGGATGCTGGGGCGGCCGCCTGGGAGCTTGGGCGCCCGCTCAGGAATCTGGGGCGGCCGCTCAGGGACGAAAATTTTAATACTGAATTTTATAATCCTTATTCTGATGGACTTCTGAGACGGCTGGTTCTTGTGGGCTTCTATATAAGTAGTTCTCAGAGACGTTTCACATAAGCGTGGTATCAAGCAAGGAGCAAGGAGAGAAAGAAGAAGACTGTTTTAGCACATCGCAACGAAGAAGAGGAAGCATACGTTTTCTTGTGATTCTTTTATTCGTTGTATCAATGGATGCTAGTTTTCTTTATTTTGAACCTTATTACTCTTGTGACGTACTCTGGTTTTAATAAGTATTTTTATTAGTTTATATTGTGTGTATTATCATGTTTTTATATGAACCCATGGTGACGATGAGTTCTACCATGGGCTAATCATGATCATGGGGTCATAACGGATTTACTATGGATTTCTTTAGTTAGTTGTTTAATACCTTAGTGTGTGATGATTGTATGATATCTAGCATAGGTTGTGGTTATTCGTCTTATGTGCGTCGCGAACATATAAGATAGTCTGTTAATCTCCTGTGAAGCGACGATGGATCTTGAGGTTTAAAACTTGCCATGCTAGCATAGGTTCATATATGTGTATGCATGATTAGTAGGTAACTCTAACCGTTTTACTTGCCCTGTGTAATCATAAAGAACAACTTGTGCTTAAATCATTATGTTGTCAAATTCTGTAGACATATAGGGTCTCAACATAGTTGATGCCTATTCAACTTCTATCTTGATTGTGGATGTTTGGTAGAATGGTATTAGTACAACGAAAGTTGGCTTTATCAGTTTCGTGTTGTTCGATTAATATCATCACCGTTACATGCTAAGGGTAATAATGATAACTATTGAATGAAGTAGTAATGAAGTTATGATCTCATGTGTGTCTAATATTGTTAATTCAAGTGTCAATTAAGTATTTAATTCTCGTAGTTAATTGTAGTTAATAATTAGTTTATCAAATTTAAGTGTTATTATCTTGACATTGAGAATTAATCATACATTGGTGAGTAAGTGTTAATTGAACATAATTAGTCTGAGTCTCTGTGGGAACGAACTAGAATTTATTCTATATTACTTGTGAACGCGTATACTTGCGTGAATTATTAGCGCGTGTTTTATTCCTAACAAGTTTTTGGCGCCGCTGCCGGAGACTCGGCGTATTTGTTTAGTTTATGTACTTGCCATCAGTGGTCATTAGGACTCATTGATTAAGACGTGTTACTTATTATTTCCGGTTGTGTTTCAGGTACTATAGTGAGCGTTTATGCAAACACGTTCTCACACTCACAAGAGAAATTTAGATACGGCTGAGGAGACAGACTCAGTTCTTGATATTCCGGAGAAGATAGATTTTGCGGATTTGGATAAAGAGAGTGTGCAGAAAGAACCAGTAATCATGTGTGATCGTATAGTTCCAGCAGCAGATCCAGCTCTTATGGACTTTTTTCGGCCTAAAATTGATGACATTCAGTCAAGCATTCTTCATCCGGCTATTCAGGCTAATACTTTTGAAATCAAGCCGGGCACTATTCAGATGGTGCAGAATTTTGTTTCTTTCGGAGGTGCTGCGACTGAAGACCCCAACATGCATATCAGGAATTTTGTCGAGATCTGTAGTACTTTCAAATATAATGGTGTGATTGATGAGACTATCAAGCTGAGGCTTTTCCCATTCTCTCTGAGGGATAAATCTAAGGACTGGTTACATTCTGAACCAGCTGGGTCCATCACTACTTGGCAAGATCTTGCGTAAAAGTTTCTGGTGAAGTTCTATCCAATGGTGAAGACTGCAGCTATGAGGAGTGCTCTTACTCAGTTTGCGCAGCAACCAACAGAATCTATGTGCGAAGCTTGGGAGCGCTACAAGGAGATGTTGAGAAAATGTACACATCATGGTATGCCTGACTGGATGGTGATCACTGGTTTCTATAATGGTTTGGGGGCCCAATCTCGGCCCATTCTCGATGCAGCAGTTGGAGGCGTCTTGTGGGCCAAAAGCTATACTGAGGCTTATAATCTTATTGAAACAATGGCTGCAAATGAGCATCAAAACCCAACTCAAAGGATGATGTCTGGGAAGGTAGCAGATATTTTGGAAGTCGATGCAGCTACAACTATTGCAGCGTAGCTCCAAGCGCTGTCTTTGAAGGTCGATTCTTGAGCCAACTACGGAGTCAATCAGATAGCTATGGTCTGTGAGCTTTGTGCAGTGTAATAACTTGAATTTTTAAGACCTTGTAAAACGTTTAAATGAATAGTAACCCTGACGGAAGGGAAAAACTTTTGAGCCCACACTATGTAGTGCATGAGAAAATGAGTTTCGGAGTTGATATTATGACTATACGTATCAAATGAGTGTATGTAAGCTATTAGTTTTAGAAGAAAACGAACTTTGAAAAATGACCGTATTTATGACTCATCGAGGATTACGGGAATCACAATATAATTACGAGATTAAAACCCTACGGATTTATATTCAAGTAGGATAATTAAAAATATAAGGAATGAATACGAAAGGAATTACGTCGCGAACCATTTACGAGTAAGTATTACGAAAACGTTTAAGCAACCGAGCGAACGCGTAAATGATTAAATAAACGTAACACACTAACTAAACCATGGTAAGGAAGTAACCATGGTTACTTCATCAAATAGTGAGCTAACCATAGGATGACCAAGCTAGCTAGCAAAATAGTGTGCTAAGGAAGCTAAACCTTGTAGTTAGCTTGTAAGCTAGAAAGCTACAAAGATTTGTCCCTAAGATTTGCAACCAAGAATCAACCTAGAATGCTATACTAGGAGAATAAAAATCAATTTCAAGATATCAACCCATCTTCCTAGAAGAAACCTAGAAAATCAACCAATCTAAGCAACCAAGAGGAGTATAAATACCCCCCTTGATGCTTCCATTCGGCCCTAAAGAAAAAAGGGGAAGAATTCAAATTCAAAACTCCAAGTTCTAGCTCTTGTTAAATTCTCCCATTAATTCTCAAGCCTTCTAGAAATTAAACTAAGGTAAGAAAATTCTTTCATCTCTTTTTATCAAGGTTTGATGGGTGAAATAAAATCAAGAAACTCACTAGTGAATAGTATGAATAGTAACCTCTCTTTGGTTTCTTGATTTCAATGGTGGTTTTAGGTTCTAAAAATCATACCAAGCACTTCCAAGCCTCCACCATCCTCAAGAACACATCCTAAGATTTCAAGAAAGATAAAATCTTTGGCCCAAATTTATTTAAGATTCATTTTTGAGATCCATTTAGTATGTCGTAGAAAACCTAGTGTAATGAGTGTTATTGAGGAAATCTTGATGATTAAGTTAAGTAGATTTAAGGTTGGTTGTTGTTGCCTCAAGAACATGATGTTCTTGAGAGGAGTTTGTGTTTTGATGATGATATGATGATTGTTGGTGGTTGTGTTAAGAGTTAGGGCGTAAATGAAACCCCGATCGTAAACATAACTTCGTTAAAACCAACAAATCATAACTTTAAGTTTCTGCAGAACGTCCCGAAGTTGTAAACTGTAGTTTCTTGAAAAATAACCCTTTTTTAGGATAGAAAATTTTATAAGGATCATTTAGGCGCTTGAATCACTTGATTCTGATTTACGGATCAAAAGTTATGGCCGTTTTACTAAAAGTGAATTATGCGACAAAAACTGCTACGAATTACGAACTTTGAAAATATAAAAGATAGACTTAAAAGTGTTCATAAATCATGAAATTTTTACAGAGAGTAATATATTGAGTTTTTTAAATTCCATAAAAATTTCAAGTAAAAATAATTATTTCTCAATTTTATAAAAATATCGGAGCCGTGACTGCGGGAGTAGAAACTGTAAGAATCCATAAGCGGAGCCGACGACGATAATAAGAATGAACCTAAGATACTTAAGAAAATGAAGCGACAATAATGTGAATATGACTTAAAGGAATAATAAGGGTAGTATAAGCTGAAAGGGTGCATAATAAGTAGCACATGAGTGCGAGTCGCCGTAAATTAGAACGGACCTAACGAAATGAAATGTGTTTATGGTTATAGATTTCCGAGCGGAACCTAGAACATCCTCCACCTCGAGATACCCAGGCAAGTTTACGAACCCAACTCCATTTACTGTTGTGTTGTGAAAGGATTGTTTTATTATCATTGCATAAATACCATGTTTTCCATGATACGTAGTTGTTGAATTTTCGCATAATATAGCGATGTTGTATGATAACTATATATCGTGAAATGTTTATTCCGCTTTAAGCGTGATGTATTAAGTAAGACCGAGAGTCGGTCGGGATTTAAGATAAAATCCGGGAATCATTCCGGTGATATGATAGGACGGTTATAAGTCCATAATAGTGCGTTTTAAAAGGACTCAACGTCCACTTACGAAACATTAAAACCCCTCGAACTTTTATTAAAACAATTTTCCAACGATCATATTCCCTCAATTATATTTTACTGATTCGAATAATAAATACTATATACTTATTCCTTATTATGGGAGTAGTATACTCCAACGATTTTTATTTCAAACCCGATTAATCACTATAGATTATTAATTATGGAGACACAAATTAGTTGAGGAATATTATTTTAAATATTCTTTTAGAGAGTAAACCCATTCCAGGTTTACTTATTTATCGATTATCATTTAATTATTTATTATTTATTAAAGAGTTTACTATTGATTTAAAAATCATAGATCCTGATTTAAAACATACTTTCTGATTTCAAAAAATCATTCGAGTAATTTCAGATCATCGGAGAATATTATCCGACTTATTTAATATTTTGAATATAGTTTCAAGGAGAAACTTTTCCCCCTTATTAATCATTCATTGACAACGGTCAACTCACATCCTTAGTACTTCCTCCGAAATTCTCGGAAGTACGTATATACATATATATATACACCTATATCTTAGAGAGATAAGCTGTTTCTATCAACAAGCAAAATGCTTGGGGAACTTCGATGTGGTTCAAGTTCTCGAGATTGATAGAATTCTTTCAAAGGACAAGGGAGGGGTAGACTCTGGTACTATGTGTGCTAGATGGACTACCAAAGGTACCGCAGGCGAAGGTACTTAGTGTACTCGGGAACTTGTGAAGTATGTGTATACCCAAAAATGGGACACGTAGCCCGAATGCGGCAAGGGTGATAACCGGGATACGAAGGTGTCGTCCTTCTACTAGTAGAAAAGGTTACTATTATCGTATTACGACTGATCATCATATACGGTGGCTCCAACGAGTGTCCTAATTCTTCTAATTGGAATTGAGATACAATACCTTAACCCAAGCCTAGGTGTTGGGATTACTATTAAGGTATTAACAGGATATTAAAATCCCTTAAAATATTGTTTATACAAGAAGGTGTGTATCACCAAGGAAAACTATTTTCGAATAAAATATAATTATCATATATGATGTTATCATACAGTCATTTTCATACTGTACACTATTATGCTAAGCATTATAGCTCACACTTATTTTCTTAAATTGACACAACACAATAATGAATCAAGATGCCTGCCATGAGAACCACAGCCAGGAGATGGGTAGGAAATGGCCAGATGTTCCATAGATTGTTTAGTACTGTACCACAGGTAGTCAGAATAAGCTAGATTAGTTTTCAGTTGTTTATAGTTCTGCTTATTTATAAGTATGACTTATGTAAGGTAAGAAACAAGAAACGTATATTTGGCCGGAGGACTAGCCTTACTTAAAGGTCACTCCCCGGTAAGATTAATTACTTTTGGGTTGTAATAAATATCACTTGATGGTTGACAATTACTCTAGTTATGATGGTTCATTTCCAAGACAATAACCTGTAAGTGTGTGTGTGTGATAAGTGTGGGGTCGTGAAGCGTGAGTATTTATATATTGTAGTGTGAGTTGTGTGGTTGTAAGAGTTTAGATGGCGTGGCTTCCGAGACTCCTGACCCCGGGTTTTGGGGCGTCACATGCAGGCTCTCATGCTATGGATCAGTGTTCTCTTGTGAATGAATCTGTTCAATATGTGAACAATTATCAGCGACCGCAGCAGCTTGTGCCAGCTACTTATCATCCTAACAACAGAAATCATCCCAATTTCAGCTGGAGCAATAATCAGAATCCTGTTCAGCAACCATATCAGCAGCCTACCAGTAAGTAGTTTAATCCACCTGGATTTCAGCAACCACAGCATTATGCTAAAAGGCAATCATATCCTCAACAAGGAGGTGCTGCTCCACCTTCTAGTGCTGATTTCGAGGAGCTCAAGCTGTTCAGCAAAAGTCAGGCTGTTTCTATCAAGATCTTGGAAAATCAAATCGGTCAATTAGCCAATATTGTGCTCAATCGTCAACCTGGCACACTTCCCAGCGATACTGAAGTGCCAGGCAGGAAGGAAGCTAAGGAGCAAGTAAAGGCTGTCACCTTAAGGTCTGGAAAAGTTGCTGATGCTGAAAAAGTGAAAGATGGAGAAGCTAAAGTTGTTGATGAAGAAGAGAAGCAAAAGGAGAAAGCGGCGGAACCAAGGAAGACTACTATTGAACACACTCTACCTGAGGGTAATACAGGGGAGAAACATCTCTATTCTCCACCACCTTTCCCTAAGCGATTGCAACAAAAAAAATTGGATAAGCAGTTCGGTAAGTTTCTAGAGGTGTTCAAGAAACTTCACATTAACGTACCTTTCGCTGAGGCTCTGGAGCAAATGCCTAGTTATGCAAAATTCATGAAGATTATTCTTTCAAGGAAGGTGAAACTGGATGACCTTGATACCGTTGCTCAAATGGAAGAGTGCAGTGCTGTGCTGCAACAAAAATTACCTCAAAAGCTTAAAGATCCAGGTAGCTTCACCATTCCTTGCACCGTCAGCAAGTTGTCTTTCGACAAATGCCTGTGCGATTTGGGAGCAAGCATCAATCTGATGCCATTGTCTATCTTCAAAAAGTTAAATTTTCCTGATCCAGAGCCCACCTACATGTCTCTACAATTGGCTGATCATTCTATTACATACCCACGAGGCATCGTGGAGTACATGTCAGTAAAGGTGGATAAGCTCTTCTTCCCTCCAGACTTTGTCATTTTGGATTTCGAGGAAGATAAGAAGATTTCCACAATCTTGGGAAGACCTTTCTTGGCTACAGGCCGTACCTTGATAGATGTGCAGAAAGGTTAACTTACTATGAGGGTGCAGGATCAGGATGTGACATTCAATATATTCAAGGAGATGAAATTCCCTACAGAAGACGAGGAGTGCTTAAAGGTGGATTTGATTGATTCTGCGGTAACTTCAAAACTTGATCACATGCTAATGTCTGATGCCTTAGAGAAAGCCTTAGTGGGGGAATTTGACAGTGACGATGAGGATGGCAATGAGCAACTATAATATCTAAATGCTTCTCCTTGGAGGCGTAAGCTAGACATGCCATTTGAATCTCTTGGTAACACTGATCTCAAGAATGCTGAAGGAAAGCTCAAATCATCTATTGAGGAAGCACCTACTTTGGAGCTTAAACCATTGCCTGAACACTTGAGGTATGCTTATTTAGGTGATACATCTACTTTTCCTATTATTATTGCATCTGACCTTTCAAGTAGTGAGGAGAACAAGCTCTTAAGGATCTTGAGAAAATTCAAATCGGCCATCAGATGGACTATAGCAGATATAAAAGGGATCAGCCCTTCATACTGTATGCGTAAAATTCTGCTAGAGATAGTAAGCCAAATGATGAACAATAATGAAGAATTAATCCTATCATGAAAGAAGTGGTGAAGAAAGAAATTCTGAAGTGGCTAGATGCAGGAATCATATATCCTATTTCTGACAGTTCTTGGGTGAGCCCCATGCAATGTGTACCTAAGAAAGGAGGTATAACTGTGATAGCAAATGAGAAGAACGAGCTCATCCCCACTCGAACAGTCACAGGATGAAGGGTGTGCATGGATTACAGAAAGTTGAACAAAGCCACGAGGAAGGATCACTTCCCTCTTCTATTTATTGATCAGATGCTTGACAGGTTGGCTGATCATGAGTATTATTGTCTTCTGGATGGCTATTCGGGGTATAATCAGATTTGCATTGTACCAGAAGATCAAGAAAAGACTACCTTCACTTGTCCATTTGGCACGTTTGCTTTTCGCAGAGTTTCGTTTGGCTTATGTGGTGCACCTGCCACTTTTCAGAGATGAATGATGGCTATATTCTCTGATATGATTGGAAACAATGTCGAAGTGTTCATGGATGACTTCTCCGTCTTTGGACATTCGTTTGATGAATGTTTAAATAATCTTCGTTCGGTGCTCAAAAGGTGTGTGGAAACTAATTTGGTGCTCAATTGGGAAAAATGTCACTTTATGGTGCGTGAAGGCATTATTCTTGGGCATAAAGTCTCTAGAAAAGGTCTTGAGGTGGACAAAGCCAAGGTAGGAGTCATTGAAAATCTTCCACCACCTATTTCTTTGAAAGGAATCCGTAGTTTTCTTGGTCATGCGGGTTTTTATCGGCATTTCATCAAGGACTTCTCGAAGATATCTAAGCCGTTGTGCAACTTTCTCGAGAAAGATGTGCCTTTCAAATTTGATGATGAATGCTTGGCGGCATTCGAGACTCTCAAGAAGAGTTTGATAACTGCACCAGTTATTACGGCACCTGATTGGACAGAACCTTTTGAGATGATGTGTGATGCGAGTGATTATACAGTGGGAACAGTTCTTGGGCAGCGCAAGAATAATCTTTTTCATGTGGTCTACTATGCTAGTTTGACTCTAAATGGAGCTAAAATGAACTACACCACTACTGAGAAGGAGCTCTTGGCTATAGTCTTTGGTTTCAAAAAAATTCGATCTTATCTGCTTGGGACAAAGGTGACAGTATTCACTGATCATGCTGCCATTCGCTATTTGGTCTCAAAGAAGGATTCGAAGCCTAGACTTATTCGTTGAGTGCTCTTGCTACAGGAATTTGAGTTAGAGATCAAGGATCGAAAAGGTACTGAGAATGAAGTAGATGACCATCTCTCTAGATTGGAGAATCCCGATTCGACTTCACATGATAAGACATTGATCAACGAATCTTTTCCGGATGAGCAGTTGTTCGCAGTTCAGGAGGAAGAGCCATGGTTCGCAGATATTGTGAACTATCTTGTCAGCAATATAATGCCTCCTAATATGAATGCAGCTGAAAAGAAAAAGTTTATGCATGAGGTGAAGTGGTACATGTGGGATAAACCATATTTATTTAGGCAGGGAGCTGACCAGATCATCAGGAGATGTATCCCATTCTGTGAGACGGGGGGATATTATGAGACTTCCATTCCACTGTTTATGGTGGACATTATGGTGGTAAAAAGACGACAGCTCGTATTTTGCAAGCAGGTTTTTTCTGTCCTACGTTGTTTAAGGATGAACATCAGTTCATTTTAAGGTGTGATCATTTCCAAAGAATGGGGAATCTTACTAGAAAGGATGAGATGCCTTTAAATGTAATGCTGGAAGTTGAGGTCTTCGATGTTTGGGGAATCGATTTCATGGGACCATTTATCTCGTCCTGCAATAATCAGTACATCTTGCTGGCAGTCGATTATGTCTCAAAATGGGTAGAAGTCAAGGCTCTACCGACGAATGATGCAAAGGTAGTGTTGAATTTTCTCCATAAGCAGATATTCACAAGGTTTGGAACGCCATGAGTAATTATAAGTGATGAGGGGTCGCATTTCTGCAATCGTAAGTTCATTTCTATGATGTAACGCTACAATGTGAATCATCGTGTTGCTACTGCCTATCATCCGCAAACTAATGGTCAAGCTGAAGTGTCTAATAGAGAGATCAAGCGCATTCTAGAGAAAGTTATTTGTCCGTCAAGGAAGGATTGCTCTTTAAAGCTCGATGAAGCTGTTTGGGCTTATAGAACAGCATACAAGACTCCACTTGGGATGTCCCCGTTTCAACTTGTCTATGGGAAGGGATGTCATTTGCCTGCGGAGCTTGAGCATAAAGCTTATTGGGCGTTGAAGAAGTTGGACCTTGATCTAGATGCAGCTGGGAAGAAGCGAATGCTTCAGTTAAATGAACTTGATGAATTTCGACTTCAAGCGTACAAGAACAACAAATTGTACAAGGAAAAAGTAAAAAGGTGGCACGACATGAAGCTATCTCCTAAGTCATTCTTACCGGGGCAGCAAGTTCTTTTATTCAACTCTCGTCTCCGACTTTTTCCTGGAAAGTTGAAATAAAGGTGGTCTGGACCTTTTATTTTCAAAACTGTGTTTCCACATGGAGCGGTGGAGATTTTTGAGAATGATCCGGGCCAAGCATTCAAGGTTAATGGTCAGAGATTGAAGCATTACTATGGGGATACGGCAAACCGGGAAGTGGTTAGTGCCGTTTTATTGTCAACTTGATCGAACTCCTCTACGTCAAGCTAATGACGTAAAAGAAGCGCTTCTTGGGAGGCAACCCAAGACTTTAATTCTTAGGAACCTTTAGAAGTTAGTACCATATCCAAAAAACCCAAAAAAATCAGAAAATTCGGCAGAATTTTTTTTTTCCAGAAACCCCTGGGGCGCCCGCCTGGAAATCCTGGGTGGCCGCTCAGAGTCTGGGGCGCCCACCTGGAAATCCTGGGCGGCCGCTCAGGACCCTACTGTCAGAATTTTTTTTTGCCTTATAAAAAATAAGAAAAAATCAGAAAAACAAAAAAAAACATAAAGACCCACAATTCATCTCCCACAAAATCTATATTACCTGCGAAGATGTATACTTGCGTGAATTATTAGCGCATGTTTTGTGCCTAACATCGGTGCAAAGACTTTATCGAAATCTATACCCTTTTCTGCACATATCATTTTGCTACGATTCTCACTTTGTGCTTAACAATGTTTCCGTCAACATGTCCTTTGATTTTGTAAACCATTTTAGATCAATAGGCTTTCGACCTTGAGGTAATTCTGTCAACTCCCAGGTTCCGTTTTTCACCACAACATCCATCTCGATCTCTATAGCTCTCCTCCATTCAATCCATTTCGTTGCTTGAGCGTAATTTGCTGGTTCATCTATTCCCATTAGGTATAATTCCTCATCTTTCAGATCAATGGGCTCAGTTTTATTGTAGATATCGCTTAGACGTCTGAACCGCAGTAGCTCATCGTCAGTTTCTGAGCTCGACACAAACCTGTTTGATTCTAGTATGCCCCTCACTGACAGTTCTCCCTCAGATATTGGGCTCAGTACATTTGGATTTGGCATTTCACTTGCAGAAGTTTCACTGTAACCGTTGTTCGAAGATGATGAAATTGAAGCAAAAACATCACTTTCTTCCCTTGATTGATCTCCTTCACCTGGTTTCCTCAAGATATTTGTGGCCATAGTGAATAACCCCAGTCGTGTCATTATTTTAGTATCTTTAGTCCAGTTCCATGTTTTCCCTTTGTTATTCCCTAACAATACAACAAGAATTACAGAAGGGGGGGTTGAATGTAATTCTGGCTACTTTTTCAAGATTTAAAACTGTTCTAACTGAATATATATAAGTGTTTGATTTGCACAGTGCGGAATGAAAGAATTATATAAATCAACACACAAAGTAATAAAAACACAAACTTTTAAAACTTTCTGGTGGATTTGAATTTATTCACCAGATATATATATATATATCAGTTTGAGAACTCTATGTAGCTTATAAATGGCTCACAGCCACTTTACAAGAAGAACAAACAAACTGCAAAAAGATTCTTGACAAGTACAGCTTTTTCTATCTCTCTTTGAAATGTGTTTGCTTAGTTGAATGTTCTACTAGCTACACTTGATTTATATATCACCAAGTTTACATGACAATAAGACAAGATAATAAAACAAAACATATCTAGTCTAACTCCATGCTGCTTTACTACTCTATTCCAGCATCTTTGAATATCTTCACAATTGTATGGAAATGGTAATGTTTCTTTGAGCATCATCTTTTAGATGATTTGTTGGCTCACTTGCCAATTCTTTCAGATTCTATTGTGACATCTGTGCCTCAAATAACTTCAATCAACACAGAGTCAACAATAGTTTCTCTTCCCACCTCATTCATTTCTACTCTCTCGATGGATATTGCTCATCCGTCGAGTAGTGATTGTATCCCGACGGATAAGCTTAACAGCAGTTATCCGTCGGATAGCTTTACCACTCACCCGACGGATATCACTTATCCGTCGAGTGTCTCTACACAACTTCAAACTTCAATAATTTCAAGTGCAGAAGATTTAGTGGTAATACAATCACTCTTAGGACTGAGAGAGGAGAGTGCATTGAGTGAGAGGCTGGGTTGCTCCCAGGCAAAAGGAGAGGAAAAGAGTGAATCTCAGCAATCCATTCATTCAGGATTGGCAAAAGTGAGTGAGAGGAGTCCCACCTTAGTAGGTGAAGGTGAGGGTGTGAGGGTGGGGAGCCAGGGTGAGACCCTGATGTAACAAAAGAGAGAATATGAGAGAAAGGCAGATACTGGAGAAATAAGGATGGAACCAGCCATTGCTAGTGAGTCAATGATTGCGGATGATGCTGAAAAGGAAAGACAATTTCAGCAACATTACAAAGCTGTAATTGATAACATTTCCTTGGATGCTGACACTTTTACTCACCTTGTTTCAGCCTATCAATTGTTGGCTGCTCAGGGCAATGTGGAGGCAGAGCAGACTTTGAATTTAGTGCACACCACAGAATCTCTTCAAAGAGATAAAGCTGCTGTGAACAGAATGCCTTCTCAAGCTGGAGAGCCATCTGAAGAATTTGGAGTAAATTCTGATGATGATGACTCTGGTTCTTTGGATGGAAGCATGAACTTAGGGGGAGCTGAAGGCCCAAGTTCTGCTTTAAGTTTACCTGAATGGGCATGGGAAAAGGAATCTACACCAGGACAATTTGAGGTGTCTTTGGTCAAACAAGTAATAGCTATTCAACAGGCCCTTCAGGAAACTTCAGATGCTGGTACCAAGGTTATTCTTCAAGCTCACCTGGACTCTCTACATCTAATGAAGATCCAGCACTTAAGACAGAATCTCAGTGTGGATGAATTGAAAAGGGATATAGCTGACTTGAAGACCTATAACTCTGAGAAGCTGGATTCAGTAATGCCATATGGTACCATGCAAGATCTATTACTGAGATTAAGAAGAGAATCAGATTCTGACAAAAAGATAGCCAAGCTGGAGAACAGAGTTCAAGTTATTGAAAATTCAGTGGCTCTACTTCTTCAAAATCAACAGACTCAGACAAATCTTCTTATGCAACTGGCTAAAGCACAAGGCCTAACTCTTCCACTTGATGATAACAAAAAGGGGGAGAGAGAATCAAGTAAGGGGGAGAAAGGACCAACTGAGGGGGAGAAACTTCTAGTTCAAATCAGTAAAGTAATTGTACCTTCAATTACTATCTCCAAGCCACCAGTTGCAGATGGTATAGATCTTATCAATGCAGCAGCAGAAAATTTGAAAGATGCTGATAAAGGAAAGTTGACTTTGATCAACTGGAAAAAGATTGATGAGGACATACAGAAAAAGTTTGAATTAGTCAAGGAACCAGTTCAGTCAGCCATCCATCACTCTCATGTCAAGCCAATCAGTGTGAATGAGATGAGCATGAACTATCTGGAGAAAGGACAATCTTCCTGCATCAAGACTACAAAGGCTGAGATAATTCTTAAACCAAGGGCAGACTATCCAAAGTCATCTTTGAAGAACCCTATGGATGATGTGTATGAGACACCCAAGCCTGATGAAAAGAAGCTTCTGTCAAGATCTATTATCTTCTACAAAGATCCAGCTGATTCAGCCTCAAGAAAGAGAATTGCAAAGATATTCAGAAATGGGAAGGAAATTTGTGTGGTAGCTGGACATCCACAATTTGCTCATGCAAAGAAAGAAGAAAAAGCCAGATTGAAGCAGGAAAAGAGGCAAGCTGCTCTAGATGCAAAGAAGTCTAAACAAAAGAAAGAACAGTTTGCTATCTTGGCCAAGCTACAGGATGTGAATTCTTCTCAACAAATTCCCTCTCAACCATCTCAAGCTACTGGATCAAAGAAGAAGATTGAAGAACAGAAGAAATCCCCAAGAAAGAAAGAACTGGCTAAAAGAATAAAAAGTAAATTGGATGTTGTTGACAAGGAATTGGAAGATCAATTTCCTAAGGAATCCACTCAAGCTAAAACTCAATCATCAAAACCCTCTGTGGTAGTTGAAAATATAAGGGTGGTGGACCCCTACAGGAACATACATGGAGAGCCTATTATTCCAAAGGATGAGCCAATAGAGTGGGATAAATTACCAATTCCTGACTTCAACTTGCCAATTCTTACTAAGCCAAGAAGGACAAAGTCAAGGGCAGTCAAGAAAGTGAAGTTGTCACCTCTCAAATCCAAGTCACTAGTCAAAGCTCAACCCAAGGTCAACAGGGGAGACTACTTCTACTTATGTAACATCAAAGAATTCTCAGATCTAAACCTTTATCTGGAGGAGCTGGATGAGGTAAGGGCAATTGATGCATACAGAAACCTACCTGAAAGGTTGGTGTTCAAGTACAAAGGAGGAAGGGAGATTCAGTGGCCTCTTCACAGGATACTTCAAGAAAGCCAAGCTGTGTTGATCAAAGTCTATTCATCCTTCAAGAAAAACTTTGGGTTCAATGAAACTGCAAGAACATTATTATTGAAGAAGATTGAAGAGCTAAGGAGTGTTAGAGCCAAAGATGCACTTCCCAAGACTCTTATCATCCCATACACAGGGAGAAGAGTGCATCTAAGGCCCTACTGGCTGATGGAATTCATGGATGACAAGGGTGTGAGAAGATTCTTCAGATTAGAAGACCAATTAAGTATCTCTAGCAATGAGACTCTCTTGGAGATGCAAGAAATGTTAGATCTCTCAGAATCTGATGAATTAGAATTCCACAGGCAGCTCCAGAATCAAATTGAAGAAAACAACAGAAAGCTTGAAAGAAGATCCAGACCTTCAAGAAACTAGAAAAATCTGCTCAGGCTAGAGGAGCATCTTGAACTGACTGTGAGCCAAACCTTGTACATTTTATTTAAATTGAAGCACTTTCAGTTTTATCTACTTATCTTTAAAGATATATATTAAGGATGTTTTGTAATCATCAAGTGTCTCGTAATTTATGGCTACAATTCCAGTAGACATAAATTGGGGGAGATTGTTGTGAATATGTTGTATACTTGATGATCACTTAAACAAAATGTCTAAGTAGATTTTACTTAGTGAAATTATGTAGCACTCGATGGATAAGAGTTTTAGTCCCGACGGATAACTCATTATAGTCCCGACGGATGATTAACTTATTATCCATCGAGTGAGTAGCTTATGTAATAATAAGTTTATAGCACAGTGATGTATGCACCTTTGTATAGAATCTGTAGTAGCATATAAGTCATGTTGACTTTAACTAGATATGCAGAATAGGTTGATTAACTGTACATAAGCAATGTCTTGTAATTCTGTATAAGTGAAATGAAGTCAAGTGCCAAAATAGCTACCGACGGATGATTAACAAAGCTTCGACGGATGATCAAATGACTATCAACGGATGTTTAACATAGCAATCGACTGATGATCAATTAAGTCATCGACGGATGATCTGAAAGTCGACGGATGATTATATCAAGATTCAAATATCAGTTGAACAGTGAAAGCTGACACACAGCCATCGAGTTGGATACAAACACACTGTGGAAGCCCATTAACTGGGTAATAGAGGACGAAAAGTAGCAAAGATCAAGACTGTTAGATTTTATATTTGTTCAGTTCTTTTGACTTTGTAATCTTGGTAATATATAAACCAAGAGAGTAGCAAATAGAAACATAACTGAGATAGCTGAGAAACATAAAAACAGAGAAATCTTTGTAAGCACAATCTTCAACATTTTCTGTATTCTCAACAGTTCTATTTTGTAAGCAGTTGTGAGCATTTCTGCACACAGAGTCCTCTCGATATATTATATATATCTCTGGTGGAATTGTTTAAATCCACCAGAAAGTTTTTAAAGACTCTTGTTTTTAATTACTTATGTTTTGATTCATTCAAGTTTACATTCCGCATTGTGCTAATCAAAACAAATATATCCATAATCGAGTTGAATATTTTTATTTCAAGAAAAAGGTTCAAGAATTCCATTCAACCCCCCTTCTGTAATTCTTGCTATATTGTTAAGGGACTAACAGTTGTGCAGAAATCTCAGTTGTAGTCTTCACAACTTGAAGTTTGGCCAAGATAGCAGTTTGCTTCTTCTTTTATTTGAGCTTCTTAGCATCTAAGGCAGCTTGCTTCTTTTCTTGCCTGATTCTTTCCTTCTCTTCCTTTTTAGCTTCTACAAATTGAGGGTGTCCAGCCACCACACAGATTTCTTTACCATTTCTGTAAATCTTGGCAATTCTTCTTTTAAGTGCTGAATCAGCTGGATCTTTGAAAAATGCAATTGACCTAGCCAACAGCTTCTTCTCATCTGGCCTAGGTGTTTCATACACAATATCTATAGGATTTTTGTCTGAAAACTTTGAGTAGTTTCTTTTAGGCTTCATGATCAAATTTGTCTTTGGAGATTCGATGCAAGATGTTTGGCCTTTTTTCAGATAATTCATACTCATTTCATTTACACAAAGATTCTTGACTTGAGAGTGATGAGTGAAGATTTTGTCTGGTTTCTGAATTGGCCTAAACTTCTGTTGAATTTATGCATCTATCTTTCTCCGTTTTTCTTTTAATTCCTTCTCAGCTACTGCTATATCAATCTTTAGCAGTTTGTCATTTGTTTCTAGTTTTACTGGTGCCAGATTTATGATGTCAATGATGTCCATGGCTGGTGGCTTTGTGAAAGCAATTGTTGGCACAATTACTTTGCTGACTTGGATATTGAGTTATTTCTCCCCCTCACTAGATGAGCCTTTCTCCCCCTTTTTGTTAGCATTAAGTTGGAGAGTGGAAGGGAGTTGAGCAGCCACCAACTGTTGGAGCAGAGCAGTCTGAGTTTCTTGATTAGCAAGTATCTTCGCCATTGACTTCTCAACATCAGATAATCTAGAGTCCATGGCCTCAACCTTTCTATTTATATCAGCTTCCTTCCTTAGCTTCTGAGCTATCTCAGTCATGGTGGTTCCCGGAAGTCTAGCATCCAACCTTGCTATGAAATCTTGTTTTACTTCAGAGACTTCCTGCTTGATTTCATCCACACTTTGACTGTGTTAGAGAGCTTGAATCTTATGCAGCTGAAGAGCTTCAAGATGTGCCGTAAGTAGCCTCTTTGTGCTGGAATTTGTAGATGCTTGAATGGTTGTTTGGCTATCATGAATCAGCTTGAATAGTGTTGATTGGAGATGTGAGTAGGAACATTGTTTAGTTAACATCTAGGCAGGAGCATCTGCATCTCCCCCTATGCTCATGTTGTCTTCCTCATCATCCCCACCAGCATCCCCAAATGAGTCTTCAGCTAGTTCAAAATCACTTCCAGTAGTTAAAGGCATAGTAGTGATTGCATCCTTTGCTCTTTGTAGAGATTGAGTAGTGTGCACCAAGTTGAGCATCTTTTCAGCCTCCTCATTGCCCTGTACAGCTAGAGTTTGATAAGCTGTAACAGGATGAGTAAATTTCTCAGCATCTAGGGAAATAAAATCTATGACAGCTTGATATTCTTGCTAAAATAGTCTTTTCCTTTCTGTATCACTGATATTCATTGACTCACTAGCAATGGTGTCCATCCTTATCTCTCCAGTACCTGCATTTCTCTCATGATCTCTCTATTTTTACATCAAGGGCTCCCCTTGGCTTCCCACCCTCACACCCTCACCTTCACCATCTAAGGTGGGACTCCCCTCACTCACTTTTTCCAGTCCTGAAGAAATGGACTGCATAGGTTCACTCATATTCTCTCCTTTTGCCTGGGAGCAACCCAGCCTCTCACTCAGTTCACTCTCTTCCCTCAGTCCTAAGAGTGATTGTACTACTACTAAGTTCTCTGCACTTGTGATAATTGAAGAAATTTGAGGTTGTGCAGAGACTCCCGGCGGATAAAGAATATCCATCGGAATAGTAGTTTGGCTAGCCGACGGATGACTGCTGTTAGGCACATCCGTCGGGATACAATCACTACTCGACGGATGAAGAATATCCACCGGGATAGAAGAAATGAATGAGTTAGGAGTGGAGACTATTGTAGACTCTATGTAGATTGATGAAAATTTAGGCACAGATGTATCAACAGACTCAGTAAGAAATGGCAAGTGAGCCAACAAATCATCTAAAAGATGATGCTCACTTGCTTGGATTTTTGGCTTCTCCAATAGAGTTAAAGATGGAGAATTTGAAAGTGATGTATTGATCATATCAACATCCAGTGAGTGTGTGGGTGAATTTGGTGTTTCAGGTGCTTCAATATTAATGATTTTGGCTGTGACTCCACATTTATTGGAGCCACATCAATCTGACTTTGAGATGGTGCAGTGACTGGGTCTTTAGCACCAGTTTGCATTGTGTGTGTTTCCTGTGCATCCTCAAGGGTTTTTGATCTTTTCTTTCTAGCATAAGTCTGTGGTCAACTTGTTTCCCTAACCCTCTTGGCATGTGCTCCTGGTTGGGAGCTTGTTTCAATAGTAACATCCTTTTGGGAGGATGAAACAAGAAGTGAGCTTATTTCCTTATTAACAACCACAATTTGTTGGGAAACTGTGGCGTGGCTAGGCTTAGGTACACTCATCTCACCAGCCTTATCCTTAGGGTTTCTTTGATGTTCACCTTGTCCCTCACCTTGCTCACTCACCTTCACACTCCCCTCTTTCTGTTTAGTGGATTTTGCAACTGATTTCTTTTAAAAGAAACCAGAGGGGGCTTTCTTAGTTTTGGATTTTTAAATTATTGGTTTGGTAGCTTGGGTAGGCATCTGTTGGGTCATTGACACAGATGCCATTGCTACACTTGAAGGCAAAAAAATGTGTGAGGTTGGAAGAGTGGAGATAGTGGTACTTACCTAACTTACTTGAGGTCCCTCCATAATTGGAAAGTAATGGAGGGGCACCTCTTTGTGGTGACTTGCCCTGTTGAGATCAGCAATGACTCTCCTTTCTTGAACCCAATAATTTAGCTTGTTGGTTGGGTTCTCAATAACAATATTCTCAATAAGATGGTTAGCAAGCATTATAAAGAATCTAGCATAATAGACACTTTTACCTCTCTTATTAAGTTCTCCTAACTTATAACCTAACTCAAAAAAGACCAAGTCACTGAAATTAAAGTATTTATCAGTAACTAGCATGTAAAGCATGTTAAGCATGGAGATGTTAATAAAGTCAAAATTGTTAATTTTACCAGAAAATACTTTAGTTACCACATCACACATATAGCTCCATTCCTTTCTAAGACCTAACCTCCTAATTTCACTTAACTTAGAAGTAGGAAGTGCATAGCCCATAGAATTTAGCATGTTAACTATATCAGTGTCTGTGTGTGGAACAGTAGCAGTGTTATCTAGAATTCTAAAGCATGCTTTGACAATGTCACTGTTAATGCAAAACTGCTTACCTTTGAGAGTGAAAGTTATGTCTTGTCAGTAGAGTTGTACATGGTAGTTGTCCATATCTCATCCACAACTTCACAGTAGATTGTGGGTGATTCCAGCATAGCATAACTGAGTTTACAGCTCTTCACAAAATCCATCATCTTGTGAAAGTCTCCAGACTGAGGAATTTCCTTATACACAAGCGCTGTAAAGTTGTTCTTTTCATAGATATATCCAGATTAAGACATGATTTTGACTACTGATGCCATTGTTGGAGAATGGGAAATTTGCAGAGAGAATATTTGCTTTGGAGAAGAAAGGAAGTTAGAGCAATTGAATTGAGAATGATAAAAGACTAGAATAAAAATGAATTCTGCTTTTATACTACTCAGAAATAAGCTGTCAAAAATAATAAAGTGAAATAAAGTAACCAATCAAAAAAGCCCAAAATAGCCGTTTAAAAATGAATAAACTGTAAAAATTCTGTCACTTATCCGTTGTGTTGTGCTTACAAACTGTAAGTATACTCAATGGATAACTTTTAGAGTTTTAACGGCTAAGATTGAGACAATTCGACGGATGAGGATAAATCAATTATCCGTCGGGTTATGAAATAATCCAGAAAAGTAATTGATTTTTATTAACAAATAATATTGTGACGGATGATCAAACTCGATGGCTAATGTGCATCTGTCGGGATGTAAATTTTGACTTAGCCAAAATTTCATCCAAAACAGAAAAATCAATTAAGTTTCTGGCTGCATTAAAACTTGCAAAAATATCTGAAATAATTCAAGAATAATTAAGCATACCTAACTCACTTACCAACCTTGAAAAGGTGGATTCATCAAGCGGCTTGGTAAATATATCTGCATGCTGCTTTTCACTTGGAACAAAATGTAGTTCCACAGTACCATTCATCACATGTTCCCTAATGAAGTGGTACTTGATGTCTATGTGCTTTGTTCTTGAATGCTGCACTGGATTTTCAGTGATGGCAATTGCACTTGTGTTATCACAGAAAATGGGAATTCTATCCACTTGTAGACCATAGTCCAACAATTGGTTTTTCATCCACAAAATCTGTGCACAGCAACTACCAGCAGCAATATATTCAGCTTCAGCTGTAGAGGTAGAAACTGAATTTTGCTTTTTACTAAACCATGACACAAGCTTGTTCCCTAGAAATTGACAGGTCCCTATTGTACTTTTTCTGTCTATTTTACAACCTGTATAATATGCATCTGAATAACCAGTTAGATCAAAACCAGAATTTCTAGGGTACCAAATGCCAAGTTTTGGTGTTCCCTTGAGATATCTGAAAATTCTCTTAATAGCTACTAAGTGAGATGCTCTAGGATCAGCCTGAAATCTAGCACAAAGACAAGTAGCAAATATTATATCTGGCCTACTAGCTTTTAAGTATAGAAGTGAGCCAACCATGCCCCTATAGCTTGAAATATCCACAGACTTTTCAGTAATGTTTAATTCAAGCTTAGTTGCAGTAGCCATGGGAGTTTTTGCAGATTTGCAATCCATTAGTTCAAACTTCATTAAAAGATCATGAATATATTTAGTTTGACTAATGAATATTCCATCACTAACTTGCTTAACTTGTAAACCAAGAAAGTAAGTTAATTCTCCCATCATGCTCATTTCATACTTACTTTGCATTAATTTGGCAAACTTTTTGCAAAGTTTTTATCTGTAGAACCAAATATAATATCATCTACATAGATTTGAACAAGTATACTAGAGCCATTAACATTTCTAAAGAATAAAGTTTTATCAACAGTACCTCTTGTGAAGTGATTTTCCAAAAGAAACTTTGATAAAGTGTCATACCAGGCTCTAGGTGCTTGCTTCAGTCCATAATGTGCCTTCAAAATATAGTAGACATATTCTGGAAAATTTGGATCTTCAAAACCAGGAGGCTGACTAACATAGACTTCCTCCTCCAAATCTCCATTCAGATAGGCACTTTTAACATCCATTTGATAGACCTTGAAATTGGCATGAGTTGCATAGGCTAAGAAGATTCTGATGGCTTCAAGTCTTGTAGCAGGAGCAAAGGTTTCATCAAAATCTATTCCTTCTTGTTGACAGTAGCCCTTATCAACCAATCTAGCTTTGTTCCTGACCACTATGCCATTTTCATCCATCTTGTTTCTGAATACCCACTTGATGTCAATTGGATTCTTTCCTTTAGGTTTGGGTACCAGCTTCCATACCTTGTTCCTTTTAAATTGGTTTAGCTCCTCCTGCATAGCTAAAATCCAATCAGGATCCAACAAAGCTTCTTCTACCTTCTTTGGTTCTTCCTTAGATAGGAAGCTTCTATATAGACATTCTTCTTGAGTTGCTCTCCTTGTTTGAACTCTAGAAGATGCATCACCAATGATGAGCTCAAAAGGGTGATCTTTAGTCCATTTTCTTTGTTGAGGTAGATTAGCTCTAGATGAAGAGGCCTCATTATTGTCTTGATGTGTGACTGAGTTTTGATTATAAAAAACTCCCCCTGAGTTTGTGAATCTTTGATTTGAGAATGGGGAACTTTCTGTAGGTGATATATTCTCACTTTCAGCTTCTTTTAATGTTCCGACGAATGATGCACTTTGTGTTCCAACGGATGAAGCTGATTGTCTCCCGACAGATAAGGCAGGTTGTCTCCCGACGGATGAACCATTTAGTAACTCGACAGATGTTGAATTATGTATTTCATTAGTTGTAGATTTTTCTATATTATCCTTATTCACTGTTTCTTGATCATTTTCATCATCACTGTCATCACTAACCATCTGCACATTATCAAACTTGAGGCTTTCATGGAAATCTCCATCTTGCCGTCCTTCAATCTTTTTGTCATCAAACACAACATGTACTGATTCCATAACAATGTTGGTTTTTAGATTGTAAACTCTATATGCCTTTCCCACAACATATCTAACAAAAATTCCTTCATCTGCTTTAACATCAAACTTCCCATGTTGATCAGTTTGATTCCTTAGAATATAACATTTGCAGCCAAAGACATGCAGAAAATTTAGAGTTGGCTTCCTGTTCTTGAACAATTGGTAAGGGGTCATGCACTTTTCTTTATTAACCAAAGAGATATTCTGAGTGTAACAGGCAGTATTCACAGCTTTAGCCCAAAAATATGTTGGTAACTTTGATTCTTCAAGCATTGTCCTTGCAGCTTCAATAAGAGATATGTTTTTCCTTTCCACTACTCCATTTTGTTGAGGAGTTCTTGCTGCAGAGAGCTCATGCATAATCCCGTTCTCTTCACAAAATGATCTTATCACAGAATTCTTGAACTCAGTTCCATTGTCACTCCTGATTCTTCTTACTTTGAAATCAGGATGATTGTTGACTTGCCTTATGTGATTGATGATGATTTCACTAGCTTAATCTTTAGACTTTAGGAGATATGTCCAAAAGAACTTTGAGAAATCATCCACAATTACTAGGCAAAATCTTTTCCTTGAGATGGACAATACATTGACTGGTCCAAACAAATCCATGTGTAACAATTGCAAAGGTTCTTCAATTGTTGAATCAAGCTTCTTTCTGAATGATGCTTTGATCTGCTTTCCTTTCTGGCAGGCATCACATAATCCATCCTTAGTAAACTCCACTTGAGGAATACCTCTAACTAGTTCTTTCTTTACAAGCTCATTCATGGTCTTAAAGTTTAGATGGGGCAGCTTCTTGTGCCATAGCCAACTTTCATCTTGACTTGCTTTACTGTTAGGTCACACACACTGTAGAAGGGGGTTGAATACAGTGTATAATACAATCAAATCGAATTAAGAACACAAGTATGTAACAAAGAGTAATCTTATTAATAAAATAGTATTGCAATGGGACCATTCTCTCTCAATGATGAACAAATATCACGAGAGCTGCTAGGATTACAATGAATAATATTCTCGATAATGATAACACTTCTAGTGTAAACCCTATATTGTGTTTATATACCACACAGTTTCAAGATAATCTCTAATTGATATCGAATATAATTATGTATCTTAAAATATATCAATTAGTTATCTTTTCCTCCAAGTCTTCTATTCTTCATAGAATTCTTCTCCGTGCATATCTCTTCTTGTTTTAGTTTTGATCTTCTTTCCCTTCAATCAGCCGCCTTTCTTATCTGAAAGTCTTCTTAAGTCCTGATATTATCTCCTGATGAATATCTTCTGATATCTTAAGTTCTGATAACTTAAGTTCTGATATCTTAAGTTCTGACTTCAGTATAAGTATTAATTTCCAGTTAAGTCCTGATTTGTCCTGTTACTCAAGATCTGAAAACTAAACACAAATCATTATTAGACATGATATCACAAATATATCTAACAATCTCCCCCAACTTGTAAATTAGCATAATATACAAGTTCAATAGATATTTGATGATGTCAAAAACATTAAGTACAAATGCATATGAGAATTTGACTAGATAACTACAACTCACAGTCCTTGTAGCTTTTACCATCCTTAAAGTCTGATATCAGCTTTAGCCTGTATATCCTTCAAAATTTAACAGTTGTAGTCCTCGACCTGGCTTCAGTGTTTGATCTCTTGAATGTCAAGAGTTGTTCTGAGATAGTTCTTCAGAAGAGTTCTCTCAGTATATTCAAGTTCATTTATCATCCTCCTTTTAGCATCTTTAAGTTCAACTGTATCTTCTCCTGTCTGAAAGATAGCAGCCCTGAGATCATTAATCTTTGCTTTCCTTATCTCCTGATCCAGTCTGATCAGATAAGCTTTGTCAGACTCCAGATTAAATTCAACACCCTTAATACCCAGAAAAGTAGTGATCTTGGCGGTATTGGGCTTCATCTCAACTAAATCACCATTGTGAGCTCTGTACTTTGGATAGTATGGTCTGTCAGACTTTATAGAGTAAAGTTTCTTCTGCCTCTGAATATCAGATATTAAGTATCTGGCAGCACCATCTGTTGACCTGTTCTTCACTTGAAGTAGAAATAAAACATGTTGCAGTTTTTTATAATACTTCAACCGAATTGCATCCTTTCTTATATGGAATACTCTCCCATCTGTCATAAAATAAAGCATTATGTTTTCTTTCAGCTTGGAGTTGTAGACCATATGTATAGACTCTAATTGATTTAGTCTTTCTAGAGTTGTCCCTACTCCTGGTTCAGTAAGGGATGTAGGATCTGAAGTAGAGTTGTTTATTCTTTTCTCATCAGGATTACCCAGTCCTTTTTTTATCTCTAGCTTCCTTCCCTTGGATCAATCTACCCTGAAAAACATTTGCTGAAGTCTTCATAGGTTGAGCAGATTGTTGAGCTTTAGTAAACCCAGGTAGTAGAACTGTTGAAGGATTAACATGAGCAATGTCAGAGGTTTCCTTTTCTTCTGATGTCAAGACAACTTGAGCTCTGTCAGAGGTTGCTTGAATATTCCTTTTCTCCTTCAAAATCAGACTTGTATCTTCATCAGCATTTACTTCTAGATCCATGGTTGGCATATATATCTTTAAAGATTCATCAACTTTTGCCTTACCCATGAATCTAGGATCAACTTCCACCTGTGATTTGGACTTGGCCTTGGATGCCTCAGTATTTGTCCTCGCTTTGATCACAATGCCCTTAGGCTTAGGTGGTTTCTTTGCTGTGACTTGAATTTTAGACTTTGACTTAGATTTGTCATTTTCAGCTTTCAGTCTAATCTCTTCATCCTTCAGACTTTCAATATCCATGTCTGGATTGTCCTTTAGGAACAGCCTTTTGGAGATCTCTTCATCAAGTTTCAGAGTTTGTTCATCAGAACTTATCCTTTTAGTATCAGAACTTGTTCTTTGACTTATAGTTCTGGCTTTCCTTGATAAAGAACCCCTGCCTTGACTTAGACCTCTACTCCTTTCAGAGTTTCCCTGGTCTTCATTATCATCATCCTTACCCTTCAGTGGTTGATCAGTTGTGCATTTGGACTTAATTATTTTCTCCCCCTTTTTGGCATCATCTGGTAGAATCAGGGAGACAAGCAATTCCACAGAGTTTTGGATTTCATTGAGTTGGTTTTGTTGAGCAGCTTGATTCTTTAAAATATCAGATAGTTGAGCTTGTTGCTTTTCTTGAGTCTTTTCTATATACTCAATGCGGTCAAAGGCTGGTTTAAAAACTTTTTCTTTCCTAATGTGACATTCATGGTTTGCTTAGTCACTGTATCTTAAATTTTGTCCCCCTTGGCTTGAGTTATTGAGTGTTGACCTTGAAGGTTCCTGGTACTCAATGCAGTAACTTTGAGCTATGCTTTGAAGTCATCATTCATCAGCATTTCATCAGCTTTAGCCAGGTGCTCAGCAAGAACATCTGCAGTAGGAATAAAATCAACTTTGTTCCACTCCTTGATCCATTCTCTTCCTCTGTTAGTTTCACTCCAAGGAACTGGTGCATCCTTTCTCACAAACTTCTTAATCAAATCAGCTTTACAAACTGTTTGTGGATGTGCATGTCCAGAAGGACCAGCTGCATCAGCATTTATATTTGTAGCAGCTTCACCAGTATTTTTTTCAACAGAACTTGCTGAATCTTCAGTATTAGCATCTTTTGATAGAATGATTGTATGTGAAGCAATAGAAGATTCATCTTCATGGACATCAACATCTATCAATGGAGTGGTTGGTGGAGTGTGCTGAAAAAGATATGAAGTAGATGGAGCTTCCAGATACAAGACCAAAGGCACATCCAAGTTGTTGATATTAATTTCAGCACTTGTGCCTGGGTTGTCAGCATGTACTGGAGAGTTTATTGGAGACACAGGAGGTGTAGGCATTGGAGTAGTCTCAGGCTCTTGGATTGGAGATTTGTGAGCTTCATGAAGTTCTGGCTCAGCACTTGGAAGAGATTCAACTACAGTAGGTTCTTGTAGGATCAGAGATTCCTGACCCCCTTCTACAGCTGCTGCTTCCATTCCTTCTTTAGAGATTGATTCTTCTACAGCCATCCTTGCTCTTTGTTTTTTAAGTCTCTTAGCTGGTGGAGAGACTCTGGGAGCTTGATCATCAAAGTTTAGCTTTCTAAGCCTTTTTAAGGGCCTATAACTCCCAGTTTCTTGAGCTGTCTAAGAAGAGACCTTCTCAGTTACTTCAGCAACAGATTCTGATGGTTGAACCTGTACCTCATCATCAGACTCATCTCTTAAAATCAAATTCCTTCTTTTCTGCTATGCCTGAGGTACTGTCTTAGTCCTCTTTGCTCTAGAAGAAGAAGGCTTCACTTGATTATGTGCTGATGGATGGTTGGCATGTTCTGATATGTGTGTTTGTTGAGTGGCAGTAGTAGGTTCTGATGGTTGTTGTTGTTGTGGAACATCAGGATATAATACAGAGTAAGTATCAGCATCAGCATTTACAAGGGCTTGCTTTACTGCTAAAGGAATTCTAAGGGGACTCAGAACTTTCTTTTTGTTATCAGCAGTTAAAAGGTCAGTAAAAGCCCTTTTTGCTAACCTAAAAGGTTCTATGTGTTCACTTGCTAGTTGTGGTTCATCTGATGTACAGTAACTGTAAATTAACTGACAGAACCTAGCAAAGTAAACTAAATTCCTGTCCTCTTTCATTCTATCTCCTATAAAACATAACATAGTCTAGGCATAATAAAAGTAAGACTGGTTTAGGAGAGCATACCCAATTTGTTGAGTCAGAATCGGAATGGCGTCAAAATTTGAGCATTTGTTTGCGAACGCCTTGGGGATGCAATCGAAGAAAAAGCTCCATTCTCTTCGAATATGTGGGCGTTTAAGTTGGCCCAACTTTGCCAAACTCTCCTCATACCCTAAATTAGCCATCATTTGCTGTAGCAATGGCTCCTCAACAGTAGAACTGAACTGGCAGTTCTCAGGTAGATGTAGAGCTTTCCTGACTGTTGCCGGAGTAACAACGTACTCCACCTCCTTTGCTGAAAAAATGATGCTTGGAGTCCCATCCTTACCATTATCATCATAAAGTCCCGTTCGCCAGAACGTCAGAACTTGAGTTCCAGATAAAGTGGATGGCTGCGTCAAAGCGAACCCTATTTCACTGTGAGCCAAGAAGTCCTGAACAAAATGAAGTTCCGACGGAGCGTCACTCTTGGTTAGAATGGCAGTTTAGTTTTTGGGGATGAACTTTGCTCCATTAAAGATTAGATCATTGGGTGCCATTGAAAAAGAAGTGAGAAATAAGAATGCCTGAAAGGTATTTGGTAAAATGCCTGTGTAAAAACCGTCAGTGAATATAGAGAGAATAAGAGAAAAGAGAGAGAGTATTGAATACAAAAGTAGATAAAAGATTTAAAATCTTTTCTCTCTTTTACCTATACACGCCACTTGACAGCAGTTAAAACGAATTGGAACAGTCTTTACACCTGTCAGCCATTCAGTAGTTAAGACAATAGTTAATGGGCACGGGAAATAAGTAATGATTACTATGCACATGCAGTTTTTCAATAAAAAAACTATTCCTACTAAACAAGTAATTATGATTGTCTTTATCTCACTTAAACCAATATTCTGATAAAATAGAATCGTTCAAGTATTGACCAAAAATAAATCAAGTAAATAAATACTGCCACGTAAGCATCAGAACTTGACTATTATCAGAATTTAAAGGTCATCAGAATATGGCTTCTGTACTCAAAAAGTGAATGTTTATTTCTGTAATTCTTCACACAAATACTGATATGGTTTCCGCAGAACTTAATCATCAGAACTTGTCCTCAGAATATATGCAACTGACACTTAAATTGTTCATCTAAAATAACATTGATCACCATAGTAATTTTCATCATTCATATGGAGTGTAAGTGTGTGATTTAAGCTAAATATCAAAAAAAGAGTAAAGTCTGATTCACTTCAGTACATCTTAGAAATAAGGCATAACTAAGAACTTTGCTCAAAATCTGTCATTAGTCTGAAGTCTACTATAGAATGAGTTCATGCATGAGTCCACCTCAACTGTTTTGTGCTCATTTTATGCATCTTTTGATATTCTTTTTCACAGGAGCTCCTAAGTGTAAGTGAGTCACAACTGCTTATCAGAATTTATACTATTATCAGAGTATTTCTCCAGTAATCAGAGAATGTGAAAAGTCACCAAGAAAATTTTATTTTACTTTTCTAATGCATATTACTTAATACCAGCAATGCACTTGGGTCTTCCCTTCCACATACATTTTTCTCTAGATCTCAAAGGAATACCTGATATTTATTCCTTTTCTTTACTTTTTCTTTTGATAAGTGAGGCTTATCAGCACTTAGTACATCCATAAGATTTACCAACATCGGAACTTAACAGATAAGAAGCACTATTCCAGTTTTTGACTTAGTAACAAGATACACAAAGTAAACCTAACCAAGCTCAATATCAGAATTTACTTGTGTTAAAAGATTTCCACATAAACAATTACTTCAAACATGGGATCTTTAGTATATTAGAGACTACTAGGTCATCATCTAGCACAGTTATCCTCATTGGATTGAATAGTCACAGAAACATTCATATCACTATCAGAGTTTAGAAATTCATATCAGACAACAATCAGAACTTAGTTAAATTTCAATTTAAGCACAGATTACATAAATATAGTAATATATGTAAATACTGATCATAAGGTCTGATGTATCAGAACATAAACTAAACAGATTTAGAGAAAGAACCTGAAACCATTCCAAGTTCATTTACCAATCTTGTAAAAGTAGCTTCACACAATGGTTTTGTGAAGATATCTGCTAGTTGTTGATCTGTTGGAACAAAATGCAATTCCTTTGTACCTTCCATCACACGTTCCCTTATGAAGTGGTACCTAATACTAATGTGCTTTGTCATTGAGTGCTGAACTGGATTACCTGTCATAGCAATAGCACTTTGATTATCACAGTAAATGGGTATTTTAGAATATGTTAACCCATAATCCAGTAACTGGTTCTTCATCCAAAGAATTTGTGCACAACAGCTTCCTGCAGCAATGTACTCTGCCTTTGCAGTTGATGTGGAAATTGACTTTTGTTTTTTGCTAAACCAAGAAACTAATCTGCCTCCAAGAAATTGGCAGCTTCCAATCTAACAACTGGTGCAAATGTTTCATCATAATCAATTCCCTCATGTTGAGAATATCATTTTGCAACCAGCCTTGCTTTATTTCTTGTAATTATGCCATCACTATCAGTTTTATTTCTGAATACCCACTTTGTACCAACAACAGATCTATTCTTTGGTCTTGGCACTAGGGTCCAGACTTTATTTCTTTCAAATTCATTTAACTCTTCCTGCATTGCTTGCACCCAATCAGCATCTTGAAGAGCTTCTTCCACTTTCTTTGCTTCGGTCTGAGAAAGAAAAGAATGATAGAGACATTCATTTGATGTTGCTGTTCTAGTTCTAACACCTGCTTCAGGATTTCCAATAATCAAGTCAGATGTATGTGCTTTAGTCCACTTTCTTGCAGATGGAAGGTGATCTCTAGAACTGGATGCTCCCCCATAATCTATGCTGTCTCCATCAACATTTTCTAATACTCCCCCTGAAATTATGCTCTCTGAGTTGGATCCTTCAGAATTTGAGTTTCCAGAATTATGAGAACTTGGCCCATCAGAACTTGATGAATCAGAACTTGAAGAGCCTGTTCTAGGTTCTGATGCTTCTTGAGATGTGGTTGATTCTTCAATATGCCCCCCTGCATAGGTGCATTTTCATTTGGCGTAGTCACCACAGTTTCAATAACATCAGAGTTTAACCCATCAGAGTTTATAGTATCAGGATTTAGACTATCAGAATTTACAGAATCAGAATTTAAAACTTCATTCTCAAATCTCAGTTGATCATGATCATTGAAATCTTCAAGTTCAATAATCTTCTTATCATCAAAAGAGATATTGATAGATTCCATGACAACCCTTGTTCTTAAATTGTAGACTCTGAAGGCTTTTGTGGAAAGTGGATATCCAACAAAAATTCCTTCATCAGCTTTTATATCAAATTTGGATAGCTGTTCAGGATGAGTCTTAAGAACAAAACACTTGCATCCAGATACATGAAATTACTTCAGATTTGGCTTCTTTTTCTTCACCATCTCATATGGTGTCTTTTCATGCTTGTTGATAAGTGTTGCATTCTGAGTAAAACAAGCAGTCTGCACAACTTCAGCCCAAAAATAGGTTGGTAACTTTGCTTCATCAAGCATAGTTCTTGCAGCTTCAATAAGAGTTCTATTCTTTCTTTCAACAATTCCATTTTGTTGTGGAGTTCCAGGAGCAGAGAATTCCTGTTTTATTCCATGGTCTTTGCAGAACTCTTCCATAATCATATTCTTGAACTCAATGCCATTATCACTTCTTATGATTTTCACAGAGTCTTTGACCAATTTATCCAGTTGTTTGACATGATCAATCAAGATAGATGCAATTTCACTTTTTGTGTGCAAGAAATACACCCATGTGTATCTGGTAAACTCATCTACTAAGACCATAACATATTTCTTCTTTGCAATAGACATGACATTCACTGGACCAAATAGATCAACATGTAGTAGGTGATAAGGCTCAAGAATTGAAGATTCAGTCTTGCTCTTAAATGAAGATTTTCTTTGTTTTGCCTTTTGACATGAATCACAAAGGCCATCAGGAGCAAATACTGATTTTGGCAGTCCTCTCACAAGATCGTTCTTGACTAGTTCATTTATATTGTTAAAATTTAAATGAGAGAGTTTCTTGTGCCAATCCCAGCTTTCTTCAATTGATGTTCTGCTTAACAGACAGATTGCAGAACCATCAGAACTTGTTGAAAGCTTAGCTTCATAAATGTTACCATGCCTGTATCCCTTCAGAACAACTTTTCCTGTAGATTTGCTTACAACTTCACAGTGTTCTTCAAAGAAATCCACATGATAACCTCTGTCACAGATTTGACTAACACTTAGAAGATTATGTTTAAGTCCTGAGACTAGAGCTACTTTTTCAATAATGACATTCCCAAGATTGATATTGTCATATCCCAGAGTTTTTCCCATGTTGCCATCTCTAGAAGAAACTCCTGGGCCAGCTTTCTCCACAAAGTCTGATAGCAGGGCTTTATTTCCAGTCATACGTCCTGAACATCCACTGTCCAGAATTTGGATAGTTTTCCTGTTGCCCTGCAATCACAAAAACCACTAATGATTAGTTTTAAGGACCCAGACTTGCTTGGATCCTTTGGCCTTATTAAGTTTGTTAGCATTTGCAGCGGATTTAACTTCAGAGTTTATGCTAACATTTTTCATATCAGATTTTACAGTATCAGACTTTGTATCAGAACTTACACTAGAAGGAATAATGCTAACTTTCTTTAAAGAAGGTTTTATTTGATAATAATCAAAGTACACACTATGACATTCCTTACAAGTATAAATGGAATGCCATAAACTACCACAATGAAAACAAGGATTTTGTGGTTTAAACCTAACAGTCTGACTCTTAAATCCTGATTTAGGAGGTAAAGAGTTTATATTCTTATTCTTCCTACAAAAAGAAGCAAGATGGTTAGTGTTTCCACAGTTATTGCATTTCTTTCTAGGAGCATTAGGAACAGACTTATAATTATTGCTTTTATTCACACCTTCCTTTCCATTCCTATTTTTCCTAGGTGGCTTTACCTTGTTTACATTCTTAATCTCTTTCAGCTTATACTTAAGCTGCTTCTTTGTCATTAAGCCTATGTTAACTTCAGTTGGTTTATCCTATTTTAATTTGTCAGAAGTTGACTCTGCCTTAACTTTTGTATCAATATCTTTCATCTTTTCAGAATCAGACTTTACAGTTTTAGCTACAAACTTAACAGGATTTACCTTTGGCTTAGTAGTCTGTTTAACAATAATTGGCTTAATTTGTTCAGTTCCTATTTCACTTTTATCATCTCCATAACCTAAGCCCTCTTTCCAGTTTCCACTACTTAGCAAATTCTGAGTTGTTCTGCCAGAGTTAGTCCAAGTCCTGATAATCTCTCTTTCCTTTTCTAACTCAGTTTTTAGAGATTCATTCAATTTTAACACTTCATCTCTAACATAAAAAGCATAATATCTTTCTTTCTGAGTTTGATGGAACATAACTAACTCTTTTTCTAAATAGTCATTCCTTTTCTTAAAAGCCAGATTTTCAAAAGTTAACCTATCACATGTTAAGGTCTGATCTCTATAGCTAATGAATATGGTTTTAAGATCTCAACTCAGTAATATCATCAGTATGAAAAGCATAAGTTGTTTGGGGTACCTTTAACTCAGCAGCATCAGAATTGCTATCAGCATTTGCCATCAAGGCATAGTTCACCTCATCTTCAGAATCTGAAGTGTCTGTCCAGCTTTTCTTCTTTGTGACAAGGGCCTTGCCTTTGTCTCTCTTTGCTTTCTTGCATTCAGGAGATATGTGGCCTCTTTCACCACAATTGTAGCATTTAACATTTGAGTAGTCTCCTCTGTCAGACTTTCCTTCTTTGCCTTCAGATTTTCCGAAACTCTTCTTATCAGAACTTCCACTTTTTCTGGAAACCTTCTTTCCCTTTCTAAATTTCCTGTAGGCTATCTTTGTGATACCCTTCACCATAAGAGCACACAATTTCATTATCTCTTCATCAGCATTCATCTCAGATAGACTTTCAGTTTCTGAATCCCCATCATTAACAGAACTTGATGAATCTGAATCAGACTTTGTGATGAGAGCCTTTCCTTTACCTTTCTTTGAGACAACCACTTTGGGGAATTCCTCCTCATCCTTAAGAGCAACTGTCCTTGACTTTCTCCCATGCCTTTTGCTTCTTTGATCTATCTCAAGTTTATGAGACTTGAGCATACCATAAATTTCATCAAGAGTAGTTTCATAAATAGCATAGTTGTCTCTTATAGTAGTATACTTCAAATCCCAACTTTCAGGAAGAGCTAACAGGAATTTTAGATTGGAATCTTCAAGATCATATTCCTTGTCCACCAGTGACAGATCATTCAATATAATCCAGTTAATGACTCATCAGCTTTTGAGTCAAAGTGCTCATACTCTTGAGTGAGTATAGTCTTCCTGTTCTTCTTGATTGCATCAGTTCCCTGACACCTTGTTTCCAAAGCATCCCATATCTCCTTTGCAGTCTTGCAATTAATTACCCTATTTGAAATGACATTATCAATGGCACTATGCAGCAAATGCCTTACCTTTGCATCCTTGGCAATATATGAGATATCTTCTGTTGTATACTCACTTTTCTCATTTGGTATGGTCTTTGCTGGCTGATCTGTAACTACAACAGAGAGCTTGGTTGGCTTATGTGGTCCTTCATAAATTCTGTCAAGGTATTCTGGATCTGTAGCTTCCAGAAACATAGCCATCTTTACTTTCCATATGGGATACTCAGAAGGTCTCAGCATGGGAACCCTTATAGTCTCATATCGACTGTGGATTTGAGTCTTTGGAGTTTCTTTAGTTTTGGTGGGCTTGGTTGGAGTTTGTTCTTCTTCAGACATGATTGTTTTGGATCTTTACTGTATGTGTGTTAACAGATAGGCTCTGATACCACTTGTTAGGTCACACACACACTATAGAAGGGGGTTGAATACAGTGTATAATACAATCAAATCGAATTAAGAACACAAGTATTTAACAAAGAATAATCTTATTAATAAAATAGTATTACAATGGAACCGTTCTCTCTCAGTGATGAACAAATATCACGAGCGCTGCTAGGGTTACAATGAATAATATTCTCGATAATGATAACACTTCTAGTGTAAACCCTATACTGTATTTATATACCACACAGTTATAAGATAATCTCTAATTGATATCGAATATAATTCTGTATCCTAAAATATATCAATTAGTTATCTTTTCCTCCAAGTCTGCTATTCTTCATAGAATTCTTCTCCATGCATATCTCTTCTTGTTTTAGTCTTGATCTTCTTTCCCTTCAATCAGGCGCCTTCCTTATCTGAAAGTCTTCTTAAGTCCTGATATTATTTCCTGATGAATATCTTCTGATATCTTAATTTCTTATAACTTAAGTTCTGATATCTTAAGTTCTGACTTCAGTATAAGTACTGATTTCCAGTTAAGTCCTGATTTGTCCTGTTAGTCAAGATCTGAAAACTAAACACAAATCATTATTAGACATGACATCACAAATATATCTAACATTTACTGAGAAGACAAGTGACAGATTCTACATTAGATGAGTTGAAATCAGCTAGATACACATTTCCTTTTCTCACTCCAGTGAGAACCACTTTGTTGCTCCTTTTGTTTGTCATAACACAGGCTTCTGAATTGAAGGTTACTGAGTTGCCCTTATCACAAAGCTGGCCGATACTCAACAAATTATGTTTGAGATCATCCACTAGGGCAACCTCTTCAATGATGACATTATCTTTTGAAATCAAGCCATATCCCACAATATAATTCTTGCTGTCATCTCCAAAAGTAATACTTGGGCCCGCTCTTTCTTTGAATTCAGTGAGCAGGGTAGAATCTCTAGTCATGTGCCTTGATCAACCACTATCCAGATACCAAAGATTCTTTCTATTTCCCTGCACACATCATAATCAAATCAAGTTGATTTTGGTACCCAAGTTTCCTTGGGTCCTGCCTTGTTAGCTTTCTTCTTTGGTTTTTTAGATTGATCTCATTTGACTTGGGGATTTCTAATTCATCCTTAGTCATCTGAGTTGGACCTTTGAAACTAGTCATTAGAACAGAATTATCATGCACATTTTGATTTACATGAAAATGCATGCTATTTGCAAACATGTTATTCCAGTAAGGCATGCTAAATGGCATTTGAGGCATACTAAATGCAACATAATAAGGATTAGGTGCAAATGGCATATTAGCAAATTGTGCATTCATATTCTCAGCAGATATAGCATTCATAGGCATGGTAGGCATGGCAGTCATGTTGGGAAAAAGAGAGGGTGCCGACATAGGAGTAGGCATGGCAAGTTTGCAATTAACAGACAAATGATTAACACTACCACACTTAACACAGATTTTTCTTGGAGCATATTTATCAGTTGTGTAGTTGTTATGTTTGTTGATTCCTACTTTCCCATTCCTATTGTTTTTCTTTTTAGCTTATGTTTTAACCTCAATCTTTTCTAATCTGTCATTCAATTGCTTGATAGACAGATGACCAACATTAACTTTCTTTTCCTTCCCGACTTGACTAGATTCTCCTGGAATAAAGTTCTTAGAAACTGAGCCATATTTTTCATTTAACTTGGCTAGCTTAGCTTTGCTAACTGGTTTACTCACAGCCGACGGATGTGGCTCCTTGTCACTCGACGGATAATCCTTCTGATTATCCGACGGATGATCCGTCGAGTCCACATCTGTCAGCAATCCTTCAACCAAATTAAACTTAAGCTTCTCTTTACTCTTCTTCCAGGCTGCATCATAAAAAGACTCAATACCTTGAACTTTAGTGATTTGAGCATGGACATCTCTGGAAGATTTCCATGCTTTAATCACTTCTTGTTCTCGTTCAAGCTGCTTATTTAAAATCTCTTCTTTCTTGAAGGATTCAGTTAATTCATCCTTAGCAATCTTACACTCAATTCTCAAGTTTTCAAATTCAATAAACTGAGACTCTAACATATTATTCCTCTCACTTAAAAATAAATTGTTTTCTTTAATTTAAGCATTTTCCTTAGTGAGGGACTTAAGTGTAACACGCAAGTGATATAATTCTATGGACATGTCATTTATGGAATCATTACACTCAGCTTTAGATAAATGTGCTAGGTTAGTGGTGATTACCTGATTACTTGAAGAACTTATTTCTGTTTCATCAGACTTGGCCATCAGGGCTAGATTGACATAGTTTGTTTCTTCATCTTCATCCAAACCATCTTGCAGCCCAGTCATTCTCCTGTGTGATGAAAGCCCTTTCCTTTTGTTTGAGCAACTCAAAGTATTTATGTTTATAATCAATATGCTCAAACTTCTTCTTGCTAGAATCAGACTTTCTACATTCACTTGCAAATGCCCTGCCAAGCCACATTTGAAATATTTGAATTTGGATTTATCCACCATGTTTGTACTTGGCTTGGCTGCTCCAAAATTCTTTTTGAATTTGAGCTTAAAAAATCTTCTGGATATGAATGCTAGATGTTCATCAATATCATCCATGTCATCTTGGCTCAAGTGATCTTCATTTTCATCTACCAGCCCTTTACCCTTGCTTTCACAGACCTTTGATGTAGACTCAATAGCTTCTACCTTCATCTATTTCTCCTTCTCTAACTCAGCAACCAGTGTTATGGACCCTCCTTTCTTCCTTTCTTTCTCCATCCTCTCATCTTGCTCTATTTCAAGCTCATAAGTTTTTAACCTGAGCTTTCCTTAACCAGCTGACCTTACTTCGTAACATGCCATATAATCTCTCCAAGGTGAACTCCTTGTGATCCTGAGAATTTCTCAATGAGACTGTCATTGACTTCCACTCTTTTGGAAGAGATCTAAAGAACTTGAGGTTAGAGTCTTTTGTTTGATAGACTCTTTCATGCAACTTCAGAGCATTTAGTAGCTTTTGAAATCTACTAAAAATATCAGTGAGAGACTCACTTTCTTCACATTGGAAATGCTCATATTGCTGAACAACAGTTGCATCTTGTTCTCCCTTACTTGCCCAGTACCATCACGAATAATTTGGATTGTGTCCCAAACCTCTTTTGGTTGTTTTACAGTTAATGATGTTATCAAACATATCACCATCAACTCCATTGAACAATATGTTCATGGCCTTCTTATCTTTCCTGACTTGCTCAATATCAGGATCTAACCACTCATGCCTAGGTTTGGGACTAAATGGTTCATTACCAGTCGCAACTTTCATTGGTACATGAGGACCTCTCTCTATGCATTCCACATAGGCCTCATCTTGAGAAAGAAGATGGAGGTGCATCTTCACCTTCCATTGGTGATAATTGTCTTTGTCCAGAAATGGAATTTTGACTCCAACATACTTTTTGTTCATCTTGTTGTTTGTTGTGATCTTTACACTCTTTGTACTTCAAGAGCTTGCTCTGATACCAATTGTTATTCCCTAACAATACAACAAAAATTACAGAAGGGGGTTTGAATGTAATTCTGGCTACTTTTTCAAGATTTAAAATTGTTCTAACTGAATATATATATAACTGTTTGATTTGCACAGTGCGGAATGAAAGAATTATATAAATCAACACACAAAGTAATAAAAACACAAGTTTTTAAAAATTTATAGTGGATTTGAATGTATCCACCAGATATATCAGTTTGAGAACTCTGTGTAGCTTTTAAATGGCTCACGGCTGCTTTACAAGAAGAACAAATAAACTACAAAAAGATTTTTGACAAGTACAGCTTTTTCTATCTCTCTTTGAAATGTGTTTGCTTAGTTGAATGTTCTACTAGCTACACTTGGTTTATATATCACCAAGTTTACATGACAATAAGACAAGATAATAAAACAAAACATATCTAGTCTAACTCCATGCTGCTTTCTATTCCTGCATCTTTGAACATCTTCACAATTGCATAAAAATGGTAATGCTTCTTTGTTCTCAAATTCCTGCTTAACAGGCTGCCATATTCTTTTTGCAAACACCCAACGCATGTGACTGTGTTATCACTGTCAACAGATATTTGAATTTGATCATCCGTCGGGTACATGTTTGTCATCCGTCGGGTAGCTTTGTCATCCGTCGGGTAGCTTTGTTGATTATCCGTCGGGTAGCTTTGTTGATCATCCGACGGGTAGCTATTTGTCACTTGACTTTATTTCACTTATGCAGAATTACAAGACATCGCATATTTACACTTAATTAACCTATTCTGCATATCCACTAGTAGTCAACATGACTCAAATACTCCTATAGAATCTACACAAAGTTGTTTGCAGAAATGTGCTACAATACTTATTATTACATAAGCTACTCACCCGGTGGATGTCAAATTATCATCTGTCGGGACTATATTAAATCATCCGTCGGGACTATATTTGATTATCCATCGAGTGCTACAAATTCACCAAGTTAAATCTACTAAGGTATTTTGTTTAATTTATCATCAAGTTCACAACATATTCCTAACACCCTTTTTCGAACACAACGTTACAGCTTAGACACACAGTCTTTGTCTTGGGGTCATATATTCTGAAAGCATCTGTGCCTACTTCTTTCCCAAGATAGATAACATTTTTACTTTTGTCGTCCAGTTTTTTTAAATTCACACCAGGCACTTTCATGTTAGCTATACATCCAAAGACTCTGATGTGTTTCACATGTGATTTCTTCTTCGACCATGCCTCGTAGGGTGTGACTCCAGTAACAGCACGGGTGAGAAATTTGTTAATCATTTAGGTGGCATGTCGGACAGCTTCTCCCTAAAAATTATTTGTCATATTTATTTCTTTTAGTATACTTCGTGACATTTCAATCAAGGTTCTATTACATCTTTCGACCACACCATTTTTCCGGGGCGATTAAGGAGCGGAGAAATGCCTGGCGATCCCAGCCTCTTCGCAATATTGAGTGAATTCCTTTGACGTAAATTCGTCCTTGTTGTCTATTCAGAAACTCATAATCTTTTACTCTAGACTGTTTTCAACTATAGCACGAAATCGTTTGAAAGCATCAAATGCTTCATTCTTGTTTTTTAACAAATACGTCCACATTACGCGACTATAATCATCAATCAAAATGAAAATATATTTGTTACATCCAAAAGTGCATGGCGTAATGGGTCCACCCAAGTCCCCATGGACTAGTTCGAGTGCCTTCCTTGCAGTGAAGTTTGTTTGTTGTGGGAACGCCTTTCTGGCTTGTTTTAATATTAGAAATCCAGTGCACACCTAGCTTGGTTGATTATTTTGTGTAATCCATACACCCTATTTATAACAGACATGAGTTTTAAGGCTTTAAAGTTTATGTGTCTGAGGAGAGAATGCCACAAATTTTCATTATCACATCTTGCCATTAAATACTTAGACTGACCATTGTAGATTATGATCTTGTATAGACGATTCAAAGAACGTTTTACCTTCATTAGCAAATCACCTTTGCTCTCATGAATCCAGAGATTTTCTCCTTTAAAGACTATCCTGTAACCATTTTCTGATAGTTGCCCAAGGCTAATAATGTTACTTCGAAGGGATGGGATGTAATATACCTCGTTTAGAGTTGTACTTTCTCCATTTTCGTATTGCAGTATTATCGATCCTTTGCCTTTTATTTGAACAAATGATCCATCGCCAAACTTTACCTGACCTGTCACTCATGTGTCGAGCTCGTGGAATTTCGAAACTTGTTACGTCATGCGGTTATTGGCACCATTTTCCAGGTATCACAGATTTGACTCCGTCTCCTTCATATCTTCTTTCTGTCTTAGCTGAGGTACAATTTATTCCTCGTTGATCAACAGTGAACCCATGCCATCTTTTGTGCTTTCAACCATCAACAATGCAGGTTCATCATCGGGTATCTGTACCATGTTTGCCTCATCTTTAATATCCTTATCTCGTCTTGTCTTCTTGCATTATGCAGCATAATGACCATACACACTATAATTGAAGCAATGAACTATGCTTTTGTCACAAACGCCTCGACTCCATTATATGTCCCCGTTCTTCTTTGATGCCTCATCACCTTCTTTATTTGATCATTTCATCCATTCTTCTTTCATGAGCAAAAGTTTGTTTTCATCATCATTTTCGCGTTCAATCCATTCTTCCCTCGTTAGCAGTAGTTTCCCTCCCTCGGTTTCCGTTTGGCCTTTATTTCTCTCCTCACGTGTCTTCAATGAGCCCACAGCTTCTTCAATGGTCATGGATTCTAGGTTTCCAAACTGCTCCATGGTAGATACAATGTGTATGAATTTATTAGGAACTGCGCGCTGTAATTTTTTTACCACATAGCTTTCTACCACATCCTCTCCCAGTGCACGGATGTTTGTGACCAGATTATTTAGTCTCATGGAGAAATCATCTGAATCTATATCTCTCATCACCATGGATTTGAATTCCATCTTAAGAATTTGTACCTTAGCAGCTTTAACCCGTTCAGCACTTTGGCATAATGTCTTAATCGCCTTCCATGCTTCCTTGGTTGTTTCCTTATCTGCAAGAGAAAGAAGCACATCTTCTGGGATGCCTTGGTATATTGTTGTTAGAGCCACTTTGTCCATTTTCTCGTCAACCACCGTGGTCTTTGATCCTTGGGTGATATAGCCTCCCAAACATCATGGGTCTGCATATACACCTTTATCTTCATCGCCCATGCTGTGTAATTTGCTCTTGTTAGCATGGGATAATTCAAGCTAATCGTTCCATCTTTGTTTTTTCCCGTCTCCATCGATTGCGCCTTAGATATATACTTGGACATCAGTTATTAACCGAGCTGTGATACCAGATTGGGGCACAACCTTAAACTGTATACAATATATATTTGTATAAAACTGGAGAAAACAAAGATTTTACAAAAACTTATTTCTTGCTTTTTTATTGTAACTGGATTATTACAATATATATAAATAACAATGCATATGTGATTCCTACAAACCAGGATAAATTAAAACTGAAAGTCCTAAAATAACTCAAACACTATCACTTTATTTAATAATGCTCTTGCACTATCTCCACGGTTGATGGCACGATCACCACGCTCTGAAGACTTGCACAACAATGATTAAGCTAACGGTTAGCTGCAGAATTCAAAAATTAACACAAGTTAAGATTAAAACCCAACAAATCGGAGGGTTGCCGATTAATTTTGTCAACTTTTCGAAATGATTAAAACACATATCTAAGTATATACAATATATATGATCAATATTCATTTTAATTTAAATAGCATTAGTATGAAATCACATCTACAATTTTCAAGTTTTTTAATTAGTGAAGTAGAATATTATTACATTCACATTGAATATAATTGAAATAAAAAGTTAGATTCACATTGAGTATGTGATTTGACAAGGATCGAGAACTCTTGGGCCACCCTTATTAAAAATGTTCTAATAAATACAGATATGCTCTAATTTTCCGACATAAAAATATCAAACTGCAACACCTTACACTCCCCGAAATCTAATGGTACAGGGGGCACATTTTGAAATATGGTTGCTGGCAGTCACGACTCCCGAACCGCACTTTTTTACACAATCCAAGTACTTATTTAAAGTTGCCACATTTTTTTTGACCGCGTATATATAAATTAAGGTTGTTTTCCTCACCTCAAATCACAGTTTCTCCACTCTTCTACACTTCTCTCGCTCTCTCTCTAAAACCATGCAGCTCACTAACCAAATCAGCGCTCCATCACACAAACATTTCCGATTAAACCACCCTCCTATTATTAACCCCATAATAAAATCAATTCTATTTCCCTATAAAATTACTTCTGCGGCATCGTCTTTTTTTCCGGAAACCCCTGAAGTTACCCCGGCCCAAAACCCGTTTCAGAAACTAGCTGCTTCCGCTCTGCAACTTGTTGAAAACTCATTGATTAACAATCTCGCTAAGCACCACACCTTGTCCCGGATGTCCGACCCGGATATTCAACTTCAAGGCAACTTTGCACCTGTCCAAGAATGTCCTGTTCGGGTCGGGTTGGAAGTAGTGGGTCGGATTCCAGATGAGTTAAACGGAGTTTATCTTCGAAACGGTGGAAACCCTATGTTTAAACCTATAGGAGGGTACCATGTTTTTGACGGTGACGGAATGGTTCACTCTGTTAAGTTGAGCGCAGATGATAATAAAGCTAGCTATAGTTGCCGGTTCACTCGTACGAGCCGGTTGGTTCAAGAACAAGCGTTGGGAAAAGCGGTGTTTCCAAAGCCAATTGGTGAGTTGCATGGCCACCTTGGTTTGGCACGGCTCGGTTTATTTTACGCTCGGGCCGGGATCGGGTTAGTTGATGCGGACCGTGGTATCGGTTTGGCTAACGCCGGTTTGGTTTATTTTAACGGACGTCTACTTGCCATGTCCGAGGATGATCTTCCGTACGAGGTTCATATCAAGGATGACGGAGATGTCGAGACGTCGGGGCGTGTTGATTTTGACGGGCAGATCGATTTTCCGTTAATTGCGCATCCTAAAGTGGACCCCATCACAGGTGATCTTTGTTCATTAAGTTATAATATCTTGAAGAAACCTTACCTTAAATTCATCAAATTTGACTCGTGGGGACATAAGTCACGTGAAGTGGATATATCTTTGAAACAACCTACTATGATTCATGATTTTGCTATTACCCAAAGTCAGGTGATCATTCCGGATCAACAAGTTGTATTCAAGTTATCCGAAATGCTTAAAGGTGGGTCACCCGTGATCCATGATCCGAACAAAGTATCACGGTTCGGAGTAATGTCTAAGAACATTGTAGACGAATCGGATATTAATTGGATCGATGTACCCGATTGTTTTTGCTTTCACCTATGGAATGCCTGGGAGGAAATAGATGAAGACGGCGATAAAATCATTGTAATTATAGGGTCATGCATGAATCCGCCGGACTCGATATTCACGGATCATATTAATGACCCGTTGAAAACCGAGTTATCGGGTATCCGTTTAAACATGAAAACGGGTCAGTCAACCCGACATGTAATCGTTTCAGGAATGAATTTGGAAGCGGGTCAAGTAAACAAGACGAAATTGGGGCGAAAAACCCGATACGTGTATCTAGCAATAGCAGACCCGTGGCCTAAATGTGAAGGTATAGCCAAGGTAGATGTAGTGACAAGAGAAGTAACACAATTTTTGTACGGAGAGCATAGGTTTGGTGGGGAACCTTGTTTTGTGCCACTAAAAAAGGGACATGAACAGAGCGTGCCGTTAAAAATGGAACAGAAAGTGGAAGAAGATGAAGGGTATGTAATGAGTTTCGTAAGGGATGAAAAGGAGGAGAAGTCTGAGTTGGTAATAATAAGAGCTAAAGATATGAAAGAGGTTGCATCAGTTAAGCTACCTTCTAGAGTTCCGTATGGTTTTCACGGCACATTTGTAAGCGCACAAGAGTTGGCTAAACAGGCGTATCAAGGTTAAGTAGCTAGCTAATCCAATGCGAGAATGTTTTTTAGCCGAAACAACTTATCTACTCAGTATTTCGAGCAAGAATAAGATTTACGTAAATCTTGCCATATTTGTTATAGTTTTGTGTAAATGTAAATAACATAAATATAGTTATGAAATTATCTCCGGGTTATGAATTACATGCCTTATTTTATTTGCTTACTCTAGATTCGTTCCATAGTATCTGTAGACTTGTATATTTTGAGCCTGGGCATACTGTTTGCGGGAGATTTCAAAGTTGTGGGCTTTGATAAATAGCAAGTTCATTTTAAACTTAGCATGATAATATATACAGTGTGAGGAAACACTTGAAATTACAGTTCCTTAATTTTTAAGTCGGATCAAGCGGGTACACTACAAGAAACATAGATATTTCTGATCAATTCATTTTTGATCAAATATTCCAAGAGATTGCGATTTTATTGTAGTGATACCAAGTGGTTGCAAGATTGTGTTTGTGTTTAAGTATAATACTTTAGTATATGTTTACTATGACAGACATCGAACAGAACAATGAATCAAATAAATTATTTTTTTTTGTATTTTTTCTTATTATTGTTCTATCTTTTATCCTCCTTTTATAGAGGAGAATACAAACCAGCATGCATGAATATTACAGATACATCTTCTCACATAAATTATACTTAATACATTCCTAAATTCCAAAAGATTAGTTTATCTAACATATTTCTCCCTTAAACTAATTCCTTTCGATCCTTCATACCCATCAATCTTTTGTACGTATCAAGCAAATTTATGGACATTAGTTTGGTGAGCACATCTGCAATTTGATCTCTACTAGCAACATGATGTAAATGCACATTCTTCTCTACTACATACTCCCGAATAAAATGAAACAGAATATCAATGTGTTTGCTCCTGTCATGATGCACTGGATTTTTGACAAGCTCAATTGCAGATTTGTTGTCGATACAAACTTCAGTTGATCTATATTGTGGAATTCTTAATCCACTAAGTAACCTCTTTAACCAAATAACATGACAAACACATTAAGAGGGCGCCATATATTATGCCTCACAAGTTAATAATGAAACTATAGGCTGTTTTTTAGAATACCAAGTAAATGTCATATCTCTCATAAAAACAAGTATCAAGACGTGCTTTTACGATCATCCATGTATCCACACCAATCGCTATCGGAATACCCAAGTAATTCATAGTCCGATGTTTTTTAGTCGAATAATTCCAATGATTCCGTTCCTTGAATATATTACAGAACCCTCTTTATTGCTTTCCGGTGTGACTGTTTGGGATCCACCATGAATCTACTTACGATCCCAATACTATAAGCAATGTCAAGTCCTGTACATGTAAGATATCTCAGGCTTCCAACTAAATTTTGATATAAATTTGTTTCCATTGAAATTCCTCCCTCAAATTTAGAAAGTTTTGTGCCCAGTTCCATGGGCGTTGCTACTGGATTTCAGCGATCCGTTATTAACTTCTTCAAGATAGTATTAGCATATGCTTCTTGAGATATAAAAATTCATGATTTCTCTTGCTTCACTTCAATACCAAGAAAGAATCTTATTAAGCCCAAATCAGTCATCTCGAATTCTTGAGTCATCTCTTTTTTGAAAACTATTACCATATCTTCATTGTTTTCCATAAAAATAAGGTCATCAACATATAGTGCAACAAGTAATAAATTTCCTTGCCTTACTTTTACATACACAGCAAGTTCAAAAGGACATTGGATGAAACTATTCTTCTTGAAATAAGCATCAATGCGAGTATTCCATGCACGAGGCGCTTGTTTTAAACCATACAATGCCTCGTATAATTTTAACACCATTCTTTCTTTGCCTTCTTGTATGTATCCAGGAGGTTGATTTACGTACACTTCCTCTTCGAGTATGCCATTCAAAAATGCAGATTTCACATCCAGATGGTAAATAGGCCACTTGTATTGAGCTGCTTGAGAAATTAGAAGTCGTATTATCTCCATTCTAGTAACGGGTGCAAAAACTTCATCATAATCTATTCCAGCCTTTTGTCGGTAGCCCTTTGCAACTATCCGCACCTTATATCTTTCTATTTCTCATTGAGCATTCATTTTTTCTTATAAACCCATTTAACATCGATAGGTTTACAACCTTCTGGAGGTTCAACAAGTTCCCAGGTTTTTTTCCTTTCAATAGTTTTATTTTCTCATCCATTGTAGCCTGCCACCTTTTTTCTTTTACCGCTTCCTCAAAATTTATAATTTCTATATCCGCCACCAAACACACCAGGTGCACTTCATCTGTTGTTTGATATATATCTTGTAAACTTCTCATTCTAAGGTTATCGAGTTCATCCTCATCTAACTCTTCATTTTCTGATGCATTAGAACTTGTTGCTGAGATTTTAGATATTGGAATTTCATCTTTTTTTGTTTCTTCTCCATGTGCTTTACTCCAGTTCCATGCATTATCTTATTGTATTCTCACATCTCGACTCACAACTAACTTCATAGCAACCGGGTCAAGCAACCTATAAGCTTTTATTTTCTCATCATATCTAATAAAAATATACTTCCTGCTCTTATCATCCAGTTTTGTCCTTTTTTGATCAGGTATATGTGAATATGCCACACTCCCAAAAATCTTTAAATGTGATAGAGTAGTCTTCCTTCCACTCCATAGTTCCTGAGGTGTTTTTGTTCCCAAATTTGAATGTGGACATCGATTTTGAATGTAAACTGCGCATTGTACAGCTTCTGCCCATAGTTCTTTTAGCAGTCCTTGATTTTTAACATTGATCAAACCATGTCTAAGATTGTCCGATTTTATCTTTTGGCCATGTCATTCTGTTGTGGTGAATAAAGAGTTGGCAAGAATCTTCTAATACCATATTCTTCGCAGTACTCCGTGAAAGCATTCGATGTATATTCTCCGCCTCTATCCGAACGTAATGCCTCAATATGCATTCTCACCTTCTTTTCCACCATAATTTTGGAACTTCTTGAATACTTTTAATGCCTCAAAATTTTCATTTAAAAAATAAACACATATCCTTCGAGAATAATCATCAATGAACGTAATGAAATATCTCTTGGAGCTATATGATTCAGGTGTGATAGGACCATATATGTCCGCATGCACCAAATTGAGAGGCTTTGTAGCACGATAAGTTGCCTTATTCTAAAATGAGCTCCTTGTTTGTTTTGCCAGCACACAATCTTCACAAAAACCTCATGTATGATTCATGTTTGGTATTCCATGAACCATTTCTTAGTTTGCCATATCATTCAAACCACCATAGTGTAAGTGTCCAAGTCTCTCGTGCCATAAAGTTGCCTTATCCTCTGACTTTGCTTACAAACACTTCTCCTGTGTGTTTTTTAAATTCAACTTGACAATCCGATTTTGAGACATTTCAGTTTTAGCAATTGTCCTGTCATATTTGTCCTTCAAGTACATGATTTTTTCTTTTATAAAAATTGAGTATCCTTTTTCAAGTAGTTGTCCAAGACTCAGAATATTGTTCTTCATGTCAGGAACATAATACACATCTTCAATTTTTCCTTGTCTTCCATCATTTCTAATAAAACATATTTCACCCTTTCCTTTTACTTTCATCTTCAATGATCTCTAAATGACACGACTCTAGAATTTATTTCTTTCAAATCAGTAAAGAGATGCTTGAGGTCAGACATATGGTTACTGGCCCCACTATCAAGATACCAAATTATTTCATCTTCAGGAACCATATTTTTGCAGGCCATTAGCAAAATTCCTTTTTCTTGTTGTTCATCTGTTTTGACTAAATTTGCTTTTTCTTCAACTTTTTTGTTAAACCAACAATATTTGGCAAAATATCCAAATTTTCCACAATTTTAACACTCCACTGGTCTGCTACCTCTTGCAGGGTTTGATCTTCCACTTCTGCCACGGCTACGTCCTTGTCCACACCAGTTTTGTTGATTTGTCTGCATCTTCTCTTCAAATTTGTGGCTTACAGGACCACATCCTCTGCCTCGAGTAAAATTTAACACCCGAGATTATGTCTCCTCTTTCTTTAATATTCTTTGTGAGTATGCTTGCAGATACCCCATAAGTTGATCAACTGTCATAGTTTCCGTATCATTCGATTCTTCAATTGAAATACCAACAAGTTGCAATTTTGTATTCAAGGATCTTAATATTTTTTCATTAACACGAGCATCTTCAATTTTTTCTCCATTATTTTTCATTTAATTTACAACAGAGGAAACTCTCGTGAAATAATATGGGACTGATTATGTTTCTTTCATATGCAATACTTCAAATTCTCCTCGTAAAGTTTGTAATCGTACCTTTTTTTACTTTGTCAACTCCTTTAAAATTGTTCTGGAGAATCTCTTAGGCTTTCTTTGCTTTTGTTGCAGATGCCACCTTTTCAAACATGGCTTCATCTAAGCCCATATGTATGAGAGACAAAGCTTGCTGATCTTGTTTCCGAGCCTTCGCTAGAGTGTTTTTTTGAGCCTGATTCAAAGCTCCTTCATTCTCTGGTTCATCATAGCCTTTTTTGACAATTTCCCATGCCACCTGTGATCCAAACAAAGCTTTCATCTGGATACACCAGTGGCCATAGTTTTCTTTTATAAGCTTTGGAACGCTAAGAAAGTTACTCATTTTAATTTGATGATGGCTCTGATGCCAATTTATTGGTGTTTAAGTTTAATACTTTAGTATATGTTTACTATGAGAGACATAAAGCAGAATAAGGAATCAAATAAACTGAATTTTTCCTTATTTCTTCTTATTATTGTTCTATCTTTATCCTCCTTTTATATAGGAGAATACAAACCAGCATGAATGAATATTACAGATACATCTTCACATATGTCTTCTCAAATACTTGAATCATACTTAATACATTCCTAAATTCCAAGAGATTAGTTTATCCAACAGATTGTAGTTTTGTAAGTATCTTTAATTATTGTAAATAGAAAGAACATTAATAACTTATCTAGGGAATAAAAAAGAGTAATCTAACAATAAAAAGTAGTAACCATAAAATATGAGAATATATTAGCTTTAATACACTTGACATGAACACATTTGACATCTACATATAGCAAGAAAAAGACCACATTCGCCAACTTGCAAATACTGAAATTACTTTCTTCTGTGTGAGCAAAAAAAATACACTTCTTATTAACAAAAACTAATACACTTTTTTATTTAGCACTCATCTTAGAATTTTGTGCTTCCACAGTTCCGCCGCGGTGAATGGGAGAGAAGCACGGGCATGTCAAACTAAATGGTATCGGTACCGGCATGTAAAACTAAATGACTAGTACTTTAACAAAACAAAAAGACGCTTCAATGCTTCGGTGAACAGGAGTGATGATAGTGGTATTGAACAGTATTTTGAAGAAAAGAATGAGCTGGATGATTTGCTCTACTACGAGAAATTAAATTGGAAGCAGCGAGCCAAGACTTTTCGGCTGAATGAAGGGGAAATTAACTCCAATTTTTCTATGCTACAACATTGAAGAGGAAAAAAGTGAACTAGAAATCATATCTTGTAAATAACAAATGCGAGATGGTGGAAAATGATGTTGAGATGAGGAGTGTGGTCACTGAGTATTTTAAAGGCATTTTATAGGTGATCAAAATGTAGGCGATCAAAATGTGGCTGTACAGGAGGAAGGTGATGGTATGAGTAGTGGCAGATACATAATTTTACATATGGTGTGTCACCAATTTAATATCACGTGCATTTGACATTTTCATCTTGTCACTACTAAACAAGCAAGAAAAGAAATGAATTTTATCAAATAATTCTCTGCAATATTCTCACAAACATCATGTAAGCTTTACTTTTTCTTTATCAAATTATATTTTTTTTGAAATTTGGGAAACCTGAAAAGCAAAGACAATTTAGATGATGTATGTGTGGAGCTCGAAAGATGAATATACGGATTTTGTAATTAAAGAGGAGAAGTCACAAAAGTTCAGAGGGGCAGAGAAGAATACAGGAAATAGTAAAATTTAAATGAGACACTGAAAATATGTTGATTATAACATGCACATATAAATATACAATTTTAAAAAATGAAAAAAAAAATTAATGGTGTGTAACGTGACACACCATCCCAATACATTAGGGCTGTAAACGGACCGAGCTAATTGTTAGGCTCGACTCGACTCAACTCTTTTAACTCGACTCGACTCAACTTGTGTTAGTCTCAATCTTCTTTTCTTTCAATCAGCCACCTTTCTTATCTGAATGTCTTCTTAAGTCCTGATATTATCTCCTGATGAATATCTTCTGATATCTTAAGTTCTGATAACTTATGTTCTGATATCTTAAGTTTTGACTTCAGTATAAGTACTGATTTCCAGTTAAGTCCTGATTTGTCATGTTAGTCAAGATCTGAAAACTAAACACAAATCATTATTAGACATGACATCATAAATGTATCTAACAAATAAAGTTCCTAGCTTCTACAAAGATTTACAAATCAAATCATATACAATGACCTAACTTTTGTTTGTACTAGGATTTAATTACCGGGTAACGATTATAATACCCCTAAAAATATACAAGAATTAAATCGGGCATTATAACGTTACTCTGGTGAGAAGTTAAACGGATATACAAAAAGCTTGAGCTTCTCTGTAAATCAATTCTGCCATTTTCACTTCTCTTTTTGGGAGAGAAGAAGAACATAACTTGATCCAAAAAAATGATTGGCTCTCTATCTTCTGCTGCAAAGTGTAGACTTTTATCCAATGAAATTGTGTGGCTGAGGAGAGGCACTTCTGTGGCGTTCAACTATAACTTCTCTGTGGCGACTAGTAGTATTAGTACAAATGTTAGTAAAACAAAACTAATACAAAAGCCTATGGCGACCAGGGGGATACATTTGCTTGTATAATAAATCATTCATGTGTGACAACCAAGGGGGATAGTAATTGCCTGTGGCGACAACATATATACTTGGTTTACTATACCTTTTATAAACCAAAGACAAACAATTTTCTTGTACACGTTTGTTTATTAGTTTATTTTGTTTTTCCCTTTTTTGTTTTTGTTTTTCCTTTTTGTTTTGTTTTCTATCTGTTTTTCTTTTCTTTTGTTTTTCTTTTGGTATTTTCTTTTTCTCCTTTTTTTCTTTTTGTTTTTCTTTTTTTCTTTTTGTTTTTCTTTTTAAGTTTAAATTGTAGCTAAATTAATTTATAAAATAAACTTAAATATAACTTATATAAATAAACTAATTTAGATTTATAAAATAAACTTATTTAAAGTTTACAAGATAAATTATTTTAAGTTTATTAAATAAATTATATTAAAGTCCTTTAAAGAAATTTATTTATTTACCAATTAAACTTTGAGTTTCGCCAATCCCCTGAGCTGTTTAGCTGTATACCCCGCGCACCTCTTCTCGTACTTTAACAGATAAGTGTTCAATCCAAGTACGTTCCTCAACTTAACAATTCTTCTAAAAATAATACCCAGATTCCTTTCACGAGCTGTTGACGCCTAGTGCAACTGGTCAGGTCTTCGTATTATAGCCTTGATTAAATTGTTAAGCTTGCCTCGACTTTATTGCTTCGTACACTGGCTGTCAATAAACAACTGTACTTTCACTGGAATCCTTTATGGTACTTTAGAAAACGTCTTCATTAACCTCTGTCTATACCCTGTCTTCAATTCTTCAGATTTTTATGCTTCAAACACCGTCTATCTTCAATCAATGCCAATACACTGAAATCTTCCGGTAGCACTTGTACACTGAAACTTCAACATTTCTGAAACCCTGAAAGTCTTTAACTTTAGTTCTTCACTGAGGCATGATCATATTAATGAACTTCTTTCAGTGACCTGTAGATAGACTTCAGGCCTTCTTCTAATCTTTTGATTCTTTATATTTGCCTTGTCTTCATTCTTCCTGATTTCTTGTGTAGACGTAGTATTATTTACCTGTCATGTTCTAGTGTTGTTATCATGTTGAGTTATCACGTAACTGTTCATACAGCTACGCAGTCTCACCAACAATCTCCCCCTATTTGATTGTTAAATCTAACAAACAAATTAAATAGAGAAGATAACTCAACTAACAAATAGAAAAATTAATGTACCGGGACTTATAAATAATGCTACTGGTTTTCTGGATCAAATACTGCATTTTCAGATTTCTTGAGTAACTGAAATGAAAGATGCTTGTTCCTCTAGCACTGAACTAATCTTCACGTAGTTTCATATTCATTTCCTTGGTTCTTCAAATATCTACCAAATAATACTTCTCAGTCTTGAAGTAATCATCAACAGCTTCTTTTGTACAACCACATTTCCTGTTGAGAAGCGTATATCTCTCTTGCTTCTCCCCCTATGAGAATCAACTTCTTAAAGGAGATCACCTTCATTTACCACCTCTCCCGTACAATAGGATCCGCAGATAAAAACCAATGGTACTCCCCTTTTGGAAAACAGCTTCTTCCTTTATGAAGAATAGTGATGAACCAAACCACTTCTTCTGATTACTAGGAAATCACCTTGTAGTTACCACCCCTCCCGTACAATAGGATCCGTAGTTACAAACAACAATGGTGTGGTTTATTGTACATGTGCTTTACCTTTTTCCTCCTCCCTGCTATTTCTCCCCCTTAGTTGAGGAATCCTCCAAACTATTATATAAGCTTTTATCTCCCCCTTTGAGAAGGAATGTATGCTGTTGTCTGAAGGAGTTCTCATATTTTACTTGGTTGGAAAAGAAATAACAAGTCATAGTCTGATCAACCATGTCCCGTTAAATGCTGCAAGAATGACTTCACTGTTGATCATCATGTCCACCAATCTTCCCAACTCCTTATACCTCCCAACTGTGAGATCACGAAGTATTCTAATCCAATCTGTAAATGTTAGGTTCCTAAGAGTTAGGTTCCAATCATAAACAGATTCGAGATCCGAAGATTCAAGAACCATGTTTAGGGATAGGGAATGGGATATGGTGTTTCTCTTTCTTCCTCACTGTGAGTGTGTGATTCTGTTTTGTGTACCTCACATGTGTTTCACTCTTCTTTCCACTCGTGTTTACACTCATTCTCACAAGTGTATCACTCCTCTCATAGCTCCAAAATCCAGATGTACCTGCAAGGAAAATCACCTTAGCCATTCTTAAAGAGGTCACAGGTGGTGCAATGGGAGTTCACAAATCCCCATCTTCATTAGATTTGTTAGATGAATCTGAGTCATAATCTACAAGTTGCTAGATTCCCTTTTAGGGTTCCAGATTTGAACTTTGGAAGGTAAATAATGATCCAAAGAATTTAGCATAAAGATCAAAGTTCCCTTCTAATGTCTGTGAACACATTTCCTTGTGACTCATCAGGTAATATCTGAATCATTGTCAATAAGTTACCGATCTGCACTTATGTCAGATCCACTATCCGTAGATGCATCCAGGTTTATTAGTCCTGGGGAGGTAGACACTGACCACTGACATATGGCTATTGGATCAGCATCCTCTCCTAACACCTGTAAAGGCAATTAGTCCATTAAAGAACCTTGAACAATCGAATCCGACCTTAAAATGGTCGAAACTCTTGTTTCCGTCAACTCATCCTTTGTGTGTGTAACCTTTCCTTGTGCATCAAGAATTGCTTATGTTTAAGGTGGTGACACTACATCAGATGCCTTGGCCGACAGGCGAATTTCAATAGACGCACCCTGTTGAGAGGATGAATCTAGTGACTGTTTTTGTGCCTTTGCAGTCATTACTGTAACACCCCCAAATTCGGGGTCGGGGATCCGGGTTGTCACGAGTACCATTTCCCTTAATAACACCCAATCTTAATAAATAATCAACTACTCTGTACTGTGACCCCACAATAAACACACATACCACAAGTTATAGTCTCAGAGATGAATATCCAAAAATAATCACAAGTCGTTTTATTCCACAATTATATGCCAATACACCTTAAAAGGGTTTCTGAATAAATTTACATTTCTTTGCCATTATTACAATTGATAAAGATACATAAGTCTGGTACATCAAAAGTTGAAAGCCTAGCCTATTGGTAGTTCCTACCTTAGCTACAGCGACATCAACGCCTATAGGAAACTGCGGAACGTTTCCTAATCGCTTGCGAATCGGGAGCTTGGTCATGTTCATCTTTTCTATCTGTTGTTGTGTGATGAAAGAAGAAAGTAAGGGTGAGCAGCAAGCCCACCAAAATAATATGTATAATGATTAACAATATATGAGCCTTCTCATAGTACTCATGAAAGTCTTGGTCAAAAGAAATGAACCAAGTTTGATTTCTTAATGCGATGAAGTCGCATAATATTCAGTATATGTACATATATACTTCTCACAATCTTTGAAATCCTCTGACGTGTATAATATACACAGAGTTCCAGTTTATAACTGTATAAAAATATCGTTGCAAGGTGATCTCATATATCTAACCTTGTCTCAACGTTTTTCCGAAAATCTTTGGCATGCACAAGATAATCATTTACTAGATATAAGTTTAAAAGATGAAGTTACAAGATACTCCAATATACTTATATCTGAATACTACTTGAACTACCACCGTTCAAGTTATAATCAGTTTCAAAAGTTCATCACCCAGATGAGACTACAAGATAAGACTTGAATAGATTCAATCCTTGAAATATCATTATAAATAATGAAGTTACGAGATGCTTCATTAAGTCCCGATATATAAATATATTCATATATATATCTCCCATACATTTCCTGAAAACCTCTGTCATGTAAAGTATGAACAGAGTTACAATATTCCATAAATTTGGAAAGGAAAGAATTTTGGCATAAACCCGATATCTTGCTGATCAGGCAAAGATACCAATAAGTAACATTTTCTACTAGTAGATGGACGAATTCCCCACTGGTCATCACCCTGGTCGTAATAGGACCTTATGCTGGACTGCCACTCAGCCACTTACGCATTTGATGGACTCCCACTGAGCCATTTACACTATCATGGACGCCCACTGAGCCCATGTTTCTTATGCCGACTCGATAGCTGGACTTACTTCCCGAACGTTGGGTAAGTAATCAATTCATTTATCAAAACAGCAACCTTGTTGCGAATATAAAATACACCACAGAGCCGGATCCCCCAGGTTTTGAGCGAGTATTTAAATCCCCTTTAAAAAGGAAGATCTTAAATATATAAAAATGAGTTTTGGGATCCGCTCTAACTTTTAAAAATCATTTTAAAGACTCGAAAACACTTTAAAGAGTGTTTGGAGTAATGCTGATTTAATAAAGTAAATCAGTCCCAATATATTAGAAAATATCAGAATATTATTATTTAAATAATATTCCCATAAAGAATAATCTTTATACAAATAATTGAGGTAGAAGTTGTAAAACTTATACTTGAAATGGATATTAAATAACCAAAGATATACTTATACGAAAGTACTATCTTTATTTGAATAATAGAAAATAAGTTTGATTATCGAAACATTATTCTTTAATAAAATAAAGAATATTATTTATTAAATAAGCGGAGTCATAAGTCCTCAATGAATATTCAAAATAATATTCATTAAATAAAATAAACGGAGTCATAAGTCCTCGAATGAATATTCAAAATAATATTCATTAAATAAATAAGCGGAGTCATAAGTCCTCGAATGAATATTCAGAATAATATTCATTACATAAAATAAAGCTATCGAATAAACCTTATTCGATTAATAGTTTTGAAACTATATCAATATATATATATAATATACTCGGGAACATCGACTCCCGGTTTTAGAAAATGTTCACCTTTGGGTCCCCTATCCTAAGGGTATACGCAACTACTGCTTATCTTTAGCATAGGTATTATGCAACTTATAAGCATTGAAATCAACAGATAGATAACCAGATTACGAAACAGACATACATATATATACTATCTCAGCATGCTTCAATATATCGCAAAATTTGCTAATTAACCAACATGCACTTATCACAAGATAATGCATATACATATATACATCATAACAACAGTATAACGGGTAGAAAACTTGCCTGAGTGACTGGGGGTAATAAAAGGCCTGGGACGAGTCTGACAACCTATAAACAACATATAAGTCGCAATTAAACCAAAGTCGCTTATGAATCTATACTGTAACCACTCTAGACTCTAATGCTCGCTTTGCGCTTAACGCTTCACTTAAGTCGCTCGAGTACCCTCGGCTCCACCATTTTTAATAAATTAACCATTATGAGTTTTAAGGCGATTCTTTCGCGAGTGCCTTACCAACTGCCTATTACACTTTACATAAATGTTTCATACTCCAATTAGTCATTTAGGGTCTTTAATCAATGTTTCAAAGTAAGGCGAGGGGTAATGGTTCGCTCGCGAAACGCCGTTACTTAAAACGGTCGTTTCTCCTAAACCGTACATCGGAATCAAACGAACCACATATCAAAACGAAGCTCATAACATGAACTATCTAAATATGGCAATGGTAAATACCTAGCAGGGAGTTCTCGGGTCCTAATGTTATGAACAAAAGCAGTCTAAAGTAAATCGGACATTACGACGGCTATGTTTACGCGAATTCCCAATTTTATACCATCTCAAATCGACCACCAATCAATCCCAATTCATTCATACAACCAACATCCCTCCAAAACACACTAAAACAGTCCCAACACCTCAAGTTCTTCCAATTTATGTTATTCTCATCATGAATTTAAACTATACTTAATTCCTTTAACAAATCAACAAGATTCAACATTCATTTCACTACCACTCCAACCCAAACTCTAAACAAACAAGCTTCATGCTTTACATATACTATATCAATCATAAACATTCCTAAATACTCAAAACTAAAGCTAGGGTTTGGAGTTTATACCTTCTTGAAGCTTCTTAACATAACACAAGAGCTTTGAATGCCTAAAGAACCTTGATCCTTGCTTGTATAACCTTAAACTTTCATAAAATTCAAGAAAACTAAAGTTATTTTTTTGAAAGTTACTATTCACCATCTTCTTTCTTGAATTATTGGAAGAGATTGTGAAGGAATTTGAAGCTTAAACTCATGGGATAGCTATATCTATGCATAAGGAGTACTAGATAATTAACTTACCAATTAAGGAAGCTTGGAACTTGAATTTTGAAATTCTTCTTCTTGAAAATGGGGAAAAGCCGAGAGCAAGCTTGGAAGAAAGAGAGATTTCTGTGTTTGTGATTTGTTTAGCTTAGCTTGGTTGGTTTTGTTTTGATTTTTGGTTAATTACCTTATTAACCTTATATTTGTGTGGTTATAAACCAACCACACCTCCTCCTTCCCTATGTCATGCTTGCATCACCTTATTGTGTCATCATCTCTTACTTGCCTTCTCCTTATTGGTTGGATGACCTCATCATCCCTAACCTCCTTGATTAACTTCCTAATTGTTTGCCTAATGACCGCTGATCTGTTATACGGTTCGCTTAACTTTCGTTTTCATTTATCGTTTGAGGGATCATACCCGGGATCTTATTACTGGGGTTTCCTTAACCTTTCTCAATACATTATAATCCTTTTATGATCCTCTCTTAAAATCCTTTAATTTAAATCCTTTTTATCCTGTTACCTTATACTCAATTCTTTCCGTATCTAGTGAATTTCCGGGAAAAATCAAAGTGTTCGGAATTGGATTCTGACGATCTTTACATACACTTATATACCATATATAGTACTAATAAAATCTCAGAATATCAATCAAAGAACCCCTACATAGTGTGGCAAGAAAAGTTTCTTTATTCAGCATAATCAGCAAAACACTATTCATAAGGGTTACAAGAAAGTTCAAAATTTTGGGGTTATTACAATTACATCTTTTTGAAAAGATGTATGGGGGCTAGCAGTTGTCTCAGTTTTGATATATTTCAACTTTGTAGGAGACAGAGCTGCTGGGTTGATTTCAGAACCTTCCTTATGTGGTGCACTAAGGAATTTTCTCCCTCACGCTCATTCATACTTTATTTTATTGGTAAGAGAGTGTTGGCTGGTTCTATTTCTGTGTTTGTCTTTACAGTCTGGGATAGAAGTTGTGGGTTTTCAACCTCATGACTATCAAATGAAAGAATGCCATTGGAGGCTGAACCTGCATCATAGAGCATATGGCAATATAGAGATAAAATGCACTTAAGATCTATAATGAATGAAAATTATGCATTTAATATTTTGAGAGAAATGATGTACAATAGTGATTTCACAAGATTTTAATGAAATAAGAAACCACCACTGTAAAAAGAAGTTTGATTTTTCTCTTAAAACTGTTTGAGTGCATTAGTCTGTTTTTATGCATAAAGAGATAAATGATATGATAAGACACGGACTGATGACCTGGCAATATTAAGAAGAGAAAGAAAGATTTTATCTTTCAATATGAATGAGTTTTTGTAAAAGCATTGATTACTTAGGATAAAGTCTAAGCAATTCTCATTCATATCGAAAGCTCCATAATCTATCTTTATAAAATTATTACCAACAATATTGTTTATTGATAAATAATCTTAATAAGAAGGACTATATTGCTAATTTCAAATTGTAGTGAATCTGTCATATATAGAAACTCATATAAATTCACTAGAACTTAAAATCTCACAATTATCTGCAATAAAATATTAACAATATATCATTGACTGATACTTGTCAAGTATTTTAGATACCAATAATTGTGTTGCACCCTATTTTAAATATTAAAATAAGATATCAATGAATTAAATACCAATTATCTATAAAATAGACATTAGCATTCAATTTCATATATCGTACAATTGTTAACTCCTAACAACTGTAATATCTCAAACAATATTGGTTCAATAAATAAAGCAACATTAACCAACATTGACTTGTTTGCAATCTTAGAAAAATATTCTAAGTTCCATATACTTTGATCCATTGAGTATTGCATCTATTATCAAAGTATTTAGGAATTTGCAAATAAGTATAAAAATTATTCTAACTTGACAATATATGGTTACTTCTAATAAAGCAATCAAACATTTTAACCATAGTTGTACTTAAGAAAAATTTCTACATTTCTATATTAGTATAAGTGACTGAAGATAAACATTGATTACTTAGAGGAGTTCTAAATAATGCTACGAATACTAATACTTCACAATTAGTTCGTACTTAAATCTTAACTAAATATCATTAACTGATATAAGTCAAAAATTAGTATACAACTAATCATGCTACAATTATGATTCTGATTTCAGTGAATTCTTGAGATATAATCATTGCTAAATTCACTAAAATCAAAACTCATAATTAACTTATAACACATAAATTACAATCAATATACTAGATATCAATTGTTGACAAATTTAGGTATAATCAATCATGCTGCTTATTTATTTTAAGTTAGTTTGAATTATGAAGCAAATAAAATCATTGAATTGCTTCAATTTCCATAATCCAAACTACCCAAAATAAATATTAAATAAATAAATACTAAATATCTATAAGGTAGATATTAGCACTTAAATATTTTTATAATTATCCTTGAATAATCACCAATAGGATATATGGCCTATATACATGGTAATCACTCTCTGGATAATTAGTAATTTTAGAAATGCTTTTTAGGCATATAAAATATTGAGAGCTTTATATACATGACTTAGAAAATACTTCAACTTTCAATATCAGTGATTTTAGAAATAAGCATTGATTACTTAGAACAAAAATTCTAAATAATATCACTAATACTAAAAGTATCATAATTATTCATACAAGATACAAATAACTATGCTGCATATTATTTTAATATAATTCAAATTATGAGACTGATATTGAATGGAATTGTCTACAGTCATAATTTGAATTAATTAAAATAGTATTCAAACTTAATGCCATAATACTTAACTCTCACAAATGTATATTACATTGTAATCATGATAATCAAGATAGTAGCACTAAGTACGAGGTACTGGATTACTGATAAATTCACAAGTCCTTTAAATATTGAAGATTTAATACTTGTGAACTTATATTAAGAATTCCTTACAGATGGGATTCTCAACTGATATGCAATGAATGATATCCCACACTTACAAACCAGTCTTGAAAAATTAACTTTATCAAGTGATTTAATAAATATTTATGTCAGTAATTCTTTGACTAAAATGACATGCCCTCTAAAGTGATGATACCTGGTGTGAAGGTGCCTTGACTTAGCGTGTTCCACAGAGTTGCTGGACTTGAAGTTATTTCTCATCATAATAAGAAATCCATCTTCTTCCTCGAAGTTGACAGCTTCCTGAGATGCTTCTCCTGTCACTTAAGTTGACAGCTTCAGAGATGCTTCTCTTGTCTTTCTTACAACCTGCATAATTTGTATCTATATAGCCAAACATGTTAAACATAATATCTTTAGGGTACTTTACTCCAAGAGTTGGTAGTCCCTTAAGATATCTAATAATCTTGTTAATAGCTATAAGATTGGATTCTCTAGGATCCACTTGGAACCTTGCACTTTGGCATCTTGAGAATATTACATGTTGTCTATTAACATTTAAGTAAAAGAGTGAGCTCGTCATACCTCTATAGCTTATCATTATACCTGAGTTTCATTAATCAAGCTTTAATGGTTTTTGTTGGTAAATAGTCTTGGCATGTTCAACATCTTCCAAATTTTGCATCTTCAAAAGATCCTTATACTTACTTGTATTGCCATCATCCTTTTGGTTTACTTGTGCTCCTAAAAGAATTGTTCTTTTGGCTTGCTTGAGCTCCTAAAAGAATTATCCTAATGGCTTGCTTGAAGTAATTCTAAAAAGAATTGTAACCTTTCCAACATGCTCCTCCATACCTACTTTGCAATTACTTAGCATATAATCTTGCACAAGTCTTTGTTAGTAGACCAACATATAACATTATCATTATATCACTGCACATATAAAATAATATGTTTGTGCCTAGTGATACGAGAGTTATAATATAACGACTCTACTAGATTATATTTAACTATAACTTCAATTAGAGTGTTATACCATGTCCTTGACGATTTCTTGAGTAGTATACTAGTTTATAACATCCTGAAGTGAGCTTGTGAAGAAGAGATATACAGAGTTCAATCGATCTGCTACTGCAAAGTCCATGAACTGTGGTGCATTGAATTCCTCTTTTTGACTCACCAACCAGGAGTGCATTTGTACACATCTACTAGAGTCCAATTGCAAGTATAATGTGCATCAGGTGCCTGATATGTCGTAATATCCTCAAGTCTCATCACTGGTGCAATCTGTTAGATACTGCTTCCTGATAATAACCTAGCATCCAGTTTGGCCTTGTCCCTCGTAACAATGCCATTGACATCCAGTTTGACTTCTGATTATCCGTGTACCAATTATAATATTGTCATTTGGTTTGGATACCAGCTTCCCTACAATTTGCTTGCTGACTGAGTGAGTTCATCTTGCTTTGTAATCACCCAATCAATCCGGATCTATCAGAGATTCTGTAACTTTCTTAGTTTCTTCCTTAGATAGAAAACTAGAGAAATAATTATTCGCACTCAGTAGCCCTGCTAATCATTACTCCACCATCTGGACCACTTAAAACTAGACTCTGGGAATAATATTAATATCAAACCCTTTGTCTCAGCAGATATGTTCTTGTAGTGTCCTCTTGATTTTTAATGTGGTGTTGTATCTGACTAGTTGATCCTTCATTTTGCTCCTCCTGAGCTGTTGCTGGGATTTCCTAAAAATCCTTACCCTTGCTGACTGGCTTCATTGAAGTAATGAGATGTGTTGATACACTGCCATTCCACTGCTTGGATATGAATCATCAATACCATTAATTTCTCCTGTAACAGCTTGGAGCATTGAGTTCTTGAACTATGCATTTAGACTTTCAATCATCTTCTGTAGATCAACCACAAGTGCCCTGTAGGTTGTAGACTCCACTGAGTATCCATGAAAAATATCCTAACTAGTCTTAGCTACAAATGGCAAGATCTTCAAACAACTAAAAACATTTCATTGTTTGCTTCTGTAGAATATTCTCTCCAAACATTTTCAGGTTATCCAGTTTGCTCTTGTTGGCCATTAACTCATTAGTGGTCTTCATGTATACATCCAGATCAAGGCTTGATCTTATGTGTTACAAACTGTTTTGACTGCTCCAGCCCTTTGGTATTTCGAAAGTCTTGATTAGCTTGATATTTCCCTTGTAGCTTTAATCAAGTTCTGGTTCTTCCTTTGTACCACTCCATTATGACACGGATCTCTCAGTGCTGAATATGTCTCAAAATATTCTTGATACTACAGATATTAATCAGAACTTCTTCTTGAATTCAGTCCCATTATCTGACCACAAGATCATTTATTTTACCGTTGCTTCCAGCTTGATCTTCTGATGTGATCAATCACCATCTGTGATGTCTTGTCTTTAGAATGCACGAACAACAACTTTGTTTGATAAGAGTAGTCAACCACCATCACTGAGGTATATCTTTACTTTGATGTGATGTTGTCTTTGACTTCTCTTCTTGACATGCCTCATATTTATCATCCTTCTGAATTCCAGATAAGGCAGTCCTCTCACTAACCCTTTTTATAAAATAGTTTCTTGAGTTGATGTTCAAGAGTGAGAGCTTCTATTTCCATAGCTAAACGTTTGTCAGATGAAGCTTTACAGTGGAAACCATTGACTTCACCTTTCCTGAGATTTCGGTCTAGCCACGAGCATATCCTTTCCTTACTCTAAGAAGAGCAAGCTTCTCAACCTTCCTGCTTCAGATGAGACACTAATCCTTCATTGAGGTGACATTTTGTCCTTTGATGCAGAATTGTCTGATAAGAGGATTTGTGCCTTGATTCTCCAGCAAGGAAGTTGCTTCAATTGTTATCAGTGACTCCAATGATTAATTGTTATCAGTTATAGCAATTGTTGAATCCATGATGACATTCCTTTTTCTGTATAGCTTATCCCGTGATGAAAACCTTTGTTGTCATCTCCAAAGATTATTGACGGAATAGCTTTTGTCAACCACATTTGATTGTGAGGCTCTTTCTTAGATAATATGCCTTGAGTATGAATTACAAAGTATACATAAGAATCAATTGACTTGTTATGTCCTGCACTCACAAATGGATTAACAGTTCTTGGTACCCAACTTATCAGTTTGGGTCCAGTTGGATTAGAGATTTTACTATAACCAGAGATAACAACAGCTGCTACCTTATCATGCTAATTCTTATTTTTTACTGACCATTTTCTCCATTTAAATACCCTTGACAGATTTGTCTCTAGGCTAAGGGAAAAATGGTTCCAACCTTACATAAGGAGGACTAGCAGTCTTTGCCCTATTGTAATCCTAACACATGCTTTTTATAATTAATGCAAGTACTAAGAGATGCATTCATGGAATAGAAATAAACAAGCATGCCACTGAGAATACATGGCATTCATTCAGCAACATGACACATCAGAATTAAGCAATGTAGGCATGATATGGAACAAACAGAATTAACAAATAAGTCACTAATTCTATCTAGCCCAATCCTGTTGATAAATCTCATCTAGCTATCTCAATCCAATAATAAAGTAATACATCTTAACAAAACAATTCAGATTAAATGAATAAATTACAATATAATAGGATCCAGGAGATAAGCATAAACAAATGTCTTAAGTGCTGGAAAATATATATCTCACTAAAATAATTAATCATGTTCAACAAATATTCAAGCACATATTTAAGATCATCTAAAGTAACATACATAAGTTAAACATCAATCCTAGTTAACAGAAAAATATTCTATTGAACTAGTTCAGCATTATCTATGTGTGATGTTATCATGCTTGTGCGAGTGTTAAACATTTAAACACTAAGATCTTATCATGCATTGAATATTGAGAGCAAAATATTGCAGTGGTTCAAGAAATTGAAACCTGAGATATGTGAGTTAGATCATCTTCAGAGATTGCTATGAAAGCAAGATATTCATTATTCTCGTCATCTGATCCATCCCAACTCTTTCCCGTGCACTATAAGTTTTGACTGGTTGCTTCCCTAAGAAAATATTCTACCTTTATCTCAACTCTTCAATTGAATCTCTACTCATCCTCGTTTGTCAAGCTTCTTGTTTTGCTGTAGCAAAACCCCTGATAGTTACTTGACACATAAGTCTTGTCATAACTGTAGCTATCAAATCTTGTATATGTCCCATTCTCGGTCTTGTAATCACCCTTTGAACTGAATCTGTAAGCATCTCTGCTTCAGAATAGATAGGCTTGATCCTAGGATATAGCTTATGTACTTCTTGTGAATCTGATGCGACTAAATTTCCCTGACAAGTAAAATACTGCCCTGACGTCCAGTCCCTCAAGTAATTCTTCCTGAGCTTCCTTTGATTCAGCTATCAGTAACTCTTACATTATGTCCTGAGGTTCCAACTATACTACATGTGACTAAGATATTTGTTTTTCCTCACTATTCTCTCTGACCTCCACAATTCCTGCCTGTATGATCTCATTGATTCCCGGATAAATATAGCATTGGTACAAACCACTGTATGACTTTATAATCTAGAATCATAGAGTTGTCCTAAAATCTCCGAGAAAATTGTACCCGTAGAAATTAAAAAGCCCTGAGATATCCTGAGTCCACCAATCCTTTGAGTACCCTTAAATTAATATTTAAGAAAAATTAAATTTCCAGTATTTTTAATTTTCTTAGAAAATAAATTAATCAAAAATAAATATTAACGTAAAATCTAATTTTCAAAAATTTCGAATTTTCTTTATGAAAAAAATAAATAAATCATAAATAATTAATTTAAGGGTTACATAATTTTTCTGTGGCAACTAGGCACAATAAATAATTCTGTATGGCGACCTTGTATCTGCTTTGCTCTGTGGCGACTGTTATACTGTGCGCCGACTTTGCCTTGGTTTAACTGCTTGCACTATTTTCTGTGGCGACCTGGCTGTGGCGATAAAAAAAAGGTCGCAACAGACGACTAGAGTAAAACAGTTTCTGTGGCGACTAGCTTCTGCGCGCGTGTCTACCTACCTTCTTTTACCGCGCGTGATCCTGGAGCTGTACAACCAAGTCCATTTTGCTGCCTTTTTCTATTTGTTCATTTTCTTTGTTTTCCTACGATGTACAACACTTTAGAAAAAAACAAAACCAATTGTTATAGCAAACTGGCAGCCTTTCCTTTTATATTTGTATCCACGTAGTAAACAGAAGGATTGGCGGCTATTAAATCTGAAAATTTACCCCAAATTGATTTAAACTAAAAATTCTTATTTACTATAATTTAAATTATAAATTAATTTAAATTAAATTTATAAAATAAATTTATTTAAATTAAGTTTAAAACATAAACTTATTTAAGTTTAAATAATAAACTCATTTAAAATTAATTTACAAAATAAATTTACTAAATCAAATTTATAAAATAAATTAATGTAAATTCAAATTAATAAAATAAATTTATTTAAGGATCATAATTTGTGTATCAATCAGTCAGCTTTGATACCAATTGTTAGGTCCCGAATTATCGTAGAAGGGGGTTGAATACGATAATTACTAAATTAAAAATTCTTTCGAATCTTTAGCGGATAAAAGATTTAGTGCTCGGTTAGTGGTTCCGTGTTCTTGAGAGGAATAGTGTTTAGAACGATAAAAACAAGGAACACAAGATATTCGGGGAAATATATATTTGTATATAAATCCTCGAGGGTGTTGCTACACTCCGGTAAATAAATTAACCGGCTACAATCTAAGAACAATAAAGTTCCTAACTTCTACAGAGATTTACAAATCAAATCCTATACAATGATCTAACTTTTATTTGTACTAGGATTTAATTACCGGGTAACGATTATAATGCCCCTAAGAATATACAAGAATTAAATCGGGCATTATAACGTTACTCCGGTGAGAAGTTAAACGGATATAGAAAAAGCTTGAGCTTCTCTGTAAATCATTGCGACCATTTTCACTTTTCTTTTTGGGAGAGAAGATGAACAAAACTTGATCCAAAAAATGAATGACTCTCTATCTTCTGCTGCAAAGTGTAGTCTTTTATCCAATAAAATTGTGTGGCTGAGGAGAGGCAATTCTATGGCGATCAACTAAAACTTCTCTGTGGCGACTAGTAGTATTAGTACAAATGTTAGTAAAACAAAACTAATACAAAAGCCTATGGCGACCAGGGGGATACATTTGCCTGTATAATAAATCATTCATGTGTGGCGACCAGGGGGATAGTAATTACCTGTGGCGACAACATATATACTTGGTTTACTATACCTTTTATAAACCAAAGACAAACAATTTTCTTGTACACGTTTGTTTATTAGTTTATTTTATTTTTCCCATTTTTTGTTTTTCCTTTTTGTTTTGTTTTCTTTTTCTTTTGCTTTTGTTTTTTTTTGTATTTTCTTTTTCTCCTTTTTTTTGTTTTTGTTTTTGTTTTTAAGTTTAAAATGTAACTAAATTAATTTATAAAATAAACTTAAATATAACTTATATAAATAAACTAATTTAGATTTATAAAATAAACTTATTTAAAGTTTATAAGATAAATCATTTTAAGTTTATTAAATAAATTATATTAAAGTCCTTTAAATAAATTTATTTAATTTACCAATTAAACTTTGAGTTTCGCCAATCCCATGAGCTGTTTAGCTGTATTGTAATATATAACAGATGATGTCAAAGAATTATGCCTCAGAAGAATGTAAAAGATTATTGGAGGTAATAATATCATCAACATCAGGCAAGAGCAAAATATCAAAGGATGGAAGATTTCTGAATATAAAAGCTGGTTCTTTGTCAAGTTACAGGATAAGGATGTTAGCTAGATATCCTAAGCCAGATTTGCTGAAACTAATAGAGGCTCTAGCTGACACCCCCATCCTAGAAGAATTGGAAATACTTGTGCAAATTCAGAACATAATTAAGAAAAAATCAGACAGCTCAGTCTTTACTTAATTATTGTAAACTGTCCAATGTACAAGTGTTGTATCAGCTTTTGTATCATTTTATTTTCATTCTTTAACTTGGGGTTAGTTGTAATAACCCCAATTTTTGGGTAATTTTTGAAACCCTTATGAATAGTGTTTTTGCTGAATGAGAAAACTTTTCATGACACACTATGTAGGGGTTCTGATATGGATATTCTGAGATTTTATTAGTACTTTATATGGGATATAAGTGTATGTAAAGATCGTCAGAATCCAAATCCGAACACTTTGATTTTTCCCGGAAATCCACTAGATACGGAAATAATTGAGAAAAAGGTAACAGGATAAAAAGGATTTAAATTAAAGGATTATAAGAGAGGATCATAAAAAGGAATATAATGTATTGAGAAAGGTTAAGGGAACCTAAGTAATAAGATCCCGGGTATGATCCCTCAAACGATAAACGAAAACGAAAGTTAAGGGAACCGTATAACAGATCAGCGGTCATTAGGCAAACAATTAGGAAGTTAATCAAAGGGATTAGAGAGGATGATGTCACCCAACCAATGAGAAGAGGACAAGGAGGGGAGGATGACATCATGAGGATGACACAAGCATGACATAGAAGGGAAGGAAGTGTGGTTGAATTATAACCACACAAAATCAAGGTTAATTAAGTCATTAACCAAAAACAACACAAAAATCAACCAACCAAGCAAATCATTTCATTTTCATCAAACAAAACACAAAAATCTCTTTCTTCCCAAGCTAACTCTCGGCTTCTTTCTTAAAATTTGAAGATCCAAGCTCCACCACTTACTATTTAGCAAGGTAATTATCTAAGCTTCCCCATGGATAGTTACATACTTCCTATAAGTTTAAGCTTCTAATTCCAAGCCAATCTTTTTCTATAAATCAAGGAAGAAGATGGTGAATAGTAACCTTCAAGAAATAACTTTAGTTTTCTTGAATTTTTATGAAAGATTAAGGTTATACAAGCAAGGATCAAGGTTCTTTAGGCATTCAAAGCTCTTGTGTTGTGTTAAAAAGCTTCAAGGAAGGTATAATCTCTTAACCAAGCTTTGTTATTGAATGTTAAGAGAATAATATGAGTATTTTAGTTCATGAGAGGCTTGATGGTTGTGTATGTAGAGATTAGTGAGTTTTGGGATGTTGTTGGATTGGTAAATGTGGTTGTTTTGATTAAAAGAACTTAAGTATGATTAAAGTTAAGCTTAGGCATAAGTATGAATGATTAAATTGAATTGGTTGGGGTTGTTATGATGTGATGAGGATGGATGTTGGTTGTATGTTGGATTTGAGGTTGATTTGGAATGGTTTTGAATGGTTTAAAATATTGGAAATCGCGTAAACATAGCCGTCGTAACGTCCGATTTTCTTTGGACTGTTTTTGTGCATAGCATTAGGACCCGAGAACCCCCTTCTAGATTATGACCACTGCCATGTTTAGATAGCTCATGTTACGAGCTTCGTTTTGATATGTAGTTCGTTCGATTCCGATGCACGGTTTAGGAGAAACGACCGTTTCAAGTAACGGCGTTTCGCGAACGAAACTTTTCCCCTCGCCTTACTTTGAAACATAGGTTAAAGACCAAAAAGGGTTAATTAATGTATGAAACATTTATGGTAAGTGTGTTAGGCAGTTGGTAAGACACTCGCGAAGGAATCGCTTTAAAACTCGTAAAGGTTAAATTATTAAAAATGGTGGAGCCGAGGGTACCCGAGTGACTTAAGCGAATCAGTGAGCGCAAAACAAGCGTAAGAGTCTAAGTTAGTTAAAGTATAGATTTACAAGTGATTTTGGTTTAATTCCAACTTACTTGTTGTTTATAGGTTACCAGACTCGTCCCGAGCCTTTTATCACCCCAAGTCGCTCAGGCAAGTATTCTATCCGTTATACTGTTGTTGTGATGTATACATTTGTATATGCATGATCTTGCGATAAATGCATATTGGTTATTTAGCAAATTCTTGCGATATACTGTAGCATGTGATATGGTATATATGCATGCCTGTTTCATATTCTTGAAATATATATCTGTTGGTTCAGTTGATAATACCTATGCTAGAGAATAGCGGTAAATTGCATATACCCTTAGTATAGGGACCCAAAGGTGAAAATATTTTTTAAAACCGGGAGTTGAGGATCCCGAGTAGATTTTATATATATATATATTTATATATATATATGGTTATAGTTTTCAAAACTATTAATCGAATAAGGTTTATTCGATAACTTTATTTTATTAATGAATATTATCTTGAATATTCATTCGAGGACTTATGACTCCTTTATATTATTTATTGAATATTACTTGGATATTCATTTGAGGATGTATGACTCCTTTATTTTATTTAATGAATATTATTTATAATATTCATTCGAGGTATTATGACTCAGCTTATTATTTAATGAAGATTATTTCAAATATTCATTCGAAGGCTTATGACTCAGTTTATATTATTTAATGAATATTATTTGAATATTCATTTGAGGATCTATGACTCCGATTATTTGCTGAGATATATTCTTTATTTTATTAAAGAATAAGGTGTCAATAATCAAACTTATTTTCGATTATTCAAATAAAGATAATACTTTCATATAAGTATATCTTTGATTATTTAATACTCGTTTCAAGTATAAGTTTTAATACTTCTACTTCAATTATTTTTATAAAGATTATTCTTTATGGGAATATTATTTACATAATAATATTCAGTCATTTTCTAAATATTCTGGGGACTGATTTACTTCATTAAATCAGCTTTACTCCAAACACTCTATAAAGTCTTTTCGAGTCTTCAAAATGATTTTTAAAGACAGAGCGGATCCCAAAACTCATTTTTATATTTAAGATCTTCCTTTTTAAGGGGATTTAAATACTCGCTCAAAACCTGGGGAATCCGGCTCTGTGGTGTATTTTATATTCGAAACGAGGTTGCAGTTTTGGTAAATGAATTGATTACTTGCCCAATGTTCGGGAAGTAAGCCCATCTAATTGAGTCGGCATAAGCGACAGGCCGGGGTACGGTCTATGAAAGTGTAAGTGGCTGGGTGGCAGTCCATCAACGCGTAAGAGGCCGGGTGGCGGTCCAGCACAAGGTCCTTATGAGGCCAGGGTGATGACCGGTGGGGGATTCATCCATCTACTAGTAGAAAAGGTTACTTATTGGTATCTTTGCCTGATCAGCAAGATATCTGGTTTATGCCAAAATTCTTTTCCTTTCCAAAATTCATTGGATGTTTCAAACTCTGTTCATACTTTACATAACAGAGGTTCCAGGAAATGTTTAAAGAGATATATATGTGGATATATATATATCGGGACTAAATAAAGTATCTCGTAACTTTTTTTTCATTCAATAATATTTCAAAGATTGAATCTATTCAAGTCTTAACTTGTGGTCTCATCTATGGGATGTTTTTTTTAAAACTTATAATACTTTGAACGGTGGTAGTTGAAGTAGCTTTATAAATGATATAAGTGTAGTGAAGTATTGGTAACTTCATTCCTTGTTTTTACTTATATCTAGTAAGTAATTATCTTACACGCGATAAAGATTCTAATAAGTATCCATTTAGATACTTATATTATTGTTATCACTATGTATTATCTTGCGAGCTGTAAGGCTCACTCTTGCTTTATTTCTTCATCACACAACAACAGTTAGGAGAGATGGCCAGACTCCAGCAGACCCAGCGCAAGCGCGTGGGAAGCGTCCCGCGTCTTCCCGATGATGTTGTAGCTGCTATAGCTGCAGAGGTAGATCCATTGTAGTTCAGACCATCTACTTTTGAGAATCAAATTATGTATAATTATAACTTGTGGCAGATAATGGCAATTAACTGTAAATTTATCAAGTAATCATTTTGGGTTGTAATAACTGTTAAATGGTGGATTCAAAGACTTGTACTTATTTCAATTTCATCTCTGAGACTATAACGGGTTGTGGTGTGTGTTAGTGTGGGGTCACAGCATAAGGTTGTTTATTATTAATTAAGTGAAGTGATATTGTGGAAAGAAAGACCGTGACGACCCGGATCCCCGACCCCGGATCTGGGGGTGTTACAGAAATGGTATCAGAGCTAAGCGTTATAAACCTCAGAGATGATGGGACGTTAAGATAATAAGTTAACTAAGATAATAAGAACTCTTGCCAAGTTCATAGTCGGGCTACCTAACGTAGCACTGACAGTTAAAACCCTTATGGGAACCCTTATAAATATCGTGATAGGAGCGTAGTTCGTTATCGTATATGGTAGCGGGACTCCGAACCCTGAGGTTGAGGAGCAACATCGCGATGATATTTTATTACTAATTGGAGATCGGATTGTGGATCCGATAGAGTGTCCTAATGCAGGACCGGATGATGTTGATATTGAGGATTTAGCGGTTGAGGATGTTGTCCTAGAAGGGATAGTTGTTGAGGAGGATCCCATGGAGGATCCTGACAGGATTGGATAAAGGACCACTGATGAATTGATGACCATGGTTTGGTCGACTACCAGAGGTAGGATTGGCCGGTCACTACCGGAGGTTCGTTCAAGTTGTAAAGATAGTAGCCCCTTTAACGCGGCTTACTCGTAAGACTGAGAAGTTCGAATGGACAGAGAAATGCGAGAACAGCTTTCAAAAAAAACTGAAGCAGAGGTTGGTGATGGCCCCTATGCTGGCATTGCCGGATGGAAAAGGAGATTTTGTGAAGTGTAGTGACGCTTCGCACAAGGGCTTAGGGTGCATGCTTATGCAGCACGGTAAGGTAATCGCGTACATGTCAAGACAATTAAGGTAGTATGAAATTCGATATCCCCGCTCATGAGCTTAGGCTCGTGGCAATAGTTTACCCTAAAGATTGGAGGCACTACTTGTATGGAGAGAAGTGCGAGAATTACCTAAGCCATAAGTGCTCTAGTACATTTTCACGTAGAAAGAGCTCAACATATGCCAGAGGAGGCAGTTAGAGTTAATCAAGAATTATGATTGGGAGATTCTTTATCATTCGGTGAAAGCCAAATGGTGGCTGATGCCCTTAGTAAAAAGGAGAGACTCAAGATGATAATGTCTTTTGGAGAGTTTATAAGAGATTTTGAGAAAATGGAAATAGTAGTGAAGGTAACCGGAGCCGGTACCGAAAAGCTGTTTGAGATTGTAATACAGACCGAATTATTGGAAAAGAACATATTGTGCCAGAAAAAGTGATGAATGAAGGCAGAGAGCCAACAAATAGAGATGAGATTAATATCGAGAAAGATGAGAAGGGAATAATGAGGTATTCCTATAGAATTTGGGTTCCAAATGTTCAAAAGCTTAAAGATGAGATCTTAGATGAAAGCTAGTTTGAGGAATAAGAATTAGAGCAAACCCTGAATGTGATAGTCAGGGAGGACGCCATCAAGATAGAAGGAACCCATAACATAATGAAGTGGAAAATGAGGATTTTAACGTATAAGATAACCCCAGGTATGGGAGAAGGATGAAACATTTCATACTAAGGAAACAGAAAGTCGAGTAAGGAAAGGAGACCTGAGATGGTACCCCTATACGGCAATTCATGGACCTGTCTAAAGAGAACTTAGACTATTATCCCCAACCACCACCCTGAGGAGACAGTACGGTGAGAATTCTTTCAGGACCTTTAAGTCGCTAAGCTCTCTGAGTTCTAAGGAACAAGCTGACCCAGTCAAGGCAAGAGCCTGGCTAAAGGAAATATAGGAATCATTCGAGATTCTAAATGATTGATGAACCACAAAAGACTGTTTTTGTCACTTACCCTCCTAAGAGAGAGACCACCCACTGGTGAAAGGCCAAGGAAGGCACGGAGCAAGAGATTATAATAAACTGATTTAAGTTCAGTCAATTGTTTTCAGGAAAGTACTTCCCAAGGTTATGGAGATAGTGTAAAAGCTTAAGAGCCAGAACAAAGGCAGACGAGTATGATGAATTATGAATCTAAGTTGTAAAAGTTATCAAGATTCGTTCTGAAGACACGAATCCAGAATGACGGGATGTTTGAAATCAATGCTTATGTTGTGTTGGTTCATGAAATAATGATAAGAGAAAGGAATATAAAGGCAAGAGAGTTTGAGGAATGATAAGGGAGTTGGGTATGAGGAAACCCTAAAGACTCGTAGAAATAGAAATAGAAAAGTAGGTAATCGTCCGGATGAGAGTGATTCACCATGAGTTAAATTGATGGTTGAAGGTATAAGAGATACATATATTTTATCCCCTGTAAGTTGGGAAGATTCGAGGAAACCTTGAGATAATTCGAAGGATAAATAATGAGACGCGGATAGACTGAGGAGACAAGAAAGTAAGAAATTAAGAAAATTGGGTGAAGGAAGTGACCTTCAAGAAGGTAAAGTGTAAGACCGGTGGCATGATACCCAGAAAGGGAGATGCCAGATATGAAAGATATCCCAACATTGAGATGACTGTTGAGATAAACAACAAAAGTAAATAAGGAATTATTAAGAAGAAGTTCACGTTGAACATGACCAATATCTTCCAGAACATCCATGTTATCATTACCAAATCAAGAAAGAAAAGTGGATGACCATTGTTATCTTTTGGAGGCCATATGGATTGACCTCAATTTGAATAAGGACGCTATTATGAAGTTAGGTATAGACTATCGAGGTGGGAATGATTGAATAAGACACCCTTATCAGGGATATATGACTTGATTTATCCATGGAAGGATGCAGGTACCTTTTAAAGGTGGAATTAAGGATAGAACATCGGTAACTTAAAATGAATCCTAGGGGAATGCATAAAGGTTGGAATTTCACCCTTAATAGGCACAGTATGAGTTTTGACAGTATGATTTGGAAAGGGTTAAGATAACAACAACCCTTAAGAATCAGTGGAGAAATTTTTCAGAAGTATATCGACAATGGTTCTAGTAATAGTAAATGGTATTTCGATATGCCCTGTATCTAGGGAATACAGGAGGAACGATTCAATGATAACCTTAGAGGTTTTACAAGGAGAAAGGTAATATTCAAAATTCTCAAGAATAGAAATGTTGATAAAGGAAATATGACGTAATTATAATAATGCCAAGTGGGGCACGTGTTAAACCACGAGAAAGTATGGATCGAACCAGTAAAGGTCGAAATTGTTCAGGGCAATTAGGACCTAAGATAAAAGATGTTCTAATTATGATTGAGAGTCAGTCATGACAGTGATTAACCTCTAAAGACTGAGGCAATAACTTATGGAAAAATGGTGATTTTTTTTTTTTTTTTACTCATCAGATTTTAGGGAATGCATTTTCACATAAGCTGTGATTGAAATAAGGTAGAAAATTTATTTGGAGGTGGTTAATGTGACATTGATTGTAAGGAAATTTTACTATCAGGAAAGGCCAAAGAGGTGGCCGACACTTTAAAGGTAAGTGGATAATTATAGGCGCGTGTGCCAAAAGAATACAGTGATGATGGTTAAAAATGTGAAGGTTGAATTATGGTTTGGAAGATTGACATTCCTTCTGATGACTGTGCAATACCCAACCGTAATAGTAGTTGTTAAAGGTTTAATTCGTGTAATCGCCATGAACGGGCTATCTATCTTAGAAGGTCCTGTCTTGAGATAAGCCAGGACCATGTTTCAAAAAGGACTAGACGAACCTTTGAGTTAAGTCTTCAATTTAAGGCATATGATTAAGAATGGTATTAACCTGCTATCGTTGCTTGATTGAAACTCTTCTGCACTTTTATCTGCCTCATGTCATGAAAGTACGTCAGAGTTTGGAGTGTTCTTCATGAATTGTGATTGGTGGTTATGTTAACTCCTTAAGAGAATTAGATACGAGATGTATGGACTCCGTATGGTTAGCTATTAAGACTTCATGGAAAATGAATGACTACAGTAGGTCAGTGGTGGACCATAGTAAGGCAGCAATGATTCTGCGAGTAATGAGCTGATTACAACCGTGAGAGTTGTATTGGAATGGGTGTTGAGATTGAGTACCACTAATCGGGTCGTGGTAGTGTATAAGTTATCATTGATAGACTAATTAAGTAGAGTATCTACCTATTGAATATTTATTCTTTCTTATCAATAGAGAGTCGTATTACTATACGAGGAAGGTTGCAGTGCAAGCATAGAATCCGAGTAACGGGATATATAGAATGAGGTCCCAGATTCGATTTTCGATGTCGAAGGAGTTTCAAAGGTGATTATGTATAAGCTCGAGGAAGAGCATGGGTCCATAGAATGATGGACGGAATGGCGAAAATATTTAGGCATGGGAAATACGATGCTATAATACTTGATGCTGATATAAATACGTTTATGTTTAGTTCTCCTATGACAAACCTCTATAGTTCAGAGGTAAGTTCCAAGCCAGATATTTTGTGGCAGTATATTTTTTATATATACAATTCTCTTCAATTCGTTCTTTTCTCTTCTTTTCATTTCATGTAAGCTGAGAAGAACAACCCTTCCAGAAAGGGGAGGTATTGCCGAATGACTATCTATCTGTGTGATAGAAGCCTAGTAGGATACCATCTATTGTTTAATTGCTTGTCAAGTACTAAAGGCTGGCCACCTTCTGTACTAACTATGCGATATAACAAGTGTTCATGACCATAGTGATCTCTCAACAAATTCCTTTACTTCTATATGATTGATCAACTTTGGGAAATAGAAACAGCTGAAAAAGGAGTAATAAAGTTGTGGTAGCATTCGGAATGGAAACACATTCGTGATACTAAGGTTGACGTGGTTATTAAAAGGTTATAGAACGCTAACGAGCAAAAGTATAACCAGTATAATATTAGGAACGGAAGGTAGTAGCGATTACGAACTGGAAAAGAATGGGTATTGAGAAGCAAAAGCTATAATGCTAGAAGCTATAATGAGAGTCTGTGCAATAGACTTGAAAGAAATTGGAATGATCACTTAACACGGATTGAGTTTTCTTACGACAATAGATCATATGTCAGTATTGAGATATCGCCTTATGAGATCCTTGAGGGAAGACAATATCGATCTCCCTTATGTTAGGATGAAGTTGTAGAGCGCAAGATGCTCGGACCAGCAGTGGTCTAAAGGACCAAGGATATGATAGATCTAATCAGAGGACGGCTGGTAGTAGCCCAAGATGGACATGATAAGTATGTTGATTTGACACGAAAGGATAAAGAGTACGAAATAGGGGACCTAGTAATGTTATAGGTATCCCTTGGAAAGGATTGATGAGGTTCGGAAAGAAAGGAAAGCTAAGTCTACAATTTGTTGGACCCTCGGATATATTAAGATGTTTGGGAAGTTAGCACATGAGCTAGCCCTACCCCCGAACCTGTAGCAAGTTCGTAACGTGTTTCACGTATCAATGTTAAGGAAGTGTAATTCGGATGCCAGACAAATAGGGGCATATGAGTACATAGACATGCAACCAGACGTAACCTATATGGAGCAACCAGGAAGGGTTATAGAGTGAAAAGGAACGAGTGCTTAGGAGAAGGGTTATCAAACTAGTATGAGTTTGATGGTAGAACCACAATGTGGGAAAATTGACTTGAGAGTTAGAAAGTGCAATACTAAGAAAGTATCCCTATTCATTTCTATCTGATTCCGGGACGGAATCCTTTTAAGGAGGGGAGACTGTAATAACCCCAATTTTTGGGTAATTTTTGAAACCCTTATGAATAGTGTTTTTGCTGAATGAGAAAACTTTTCATGACACACTATGTAGGGGTTCTGATATGGATATTCTGAGATTTTATTAGTACTTTATATGGGATATAAGTGTATGTAAAGATCGTCAGAATCCAAATCCGAACACTTTGATTTTTCCCGGAAATCCACTAGATACGGAAAGAATTGAGAAAAAGGTAACAGGATAAAAAGGATTTAAATTAAAGGATTATAAGAGAGGATCATAAAAAGGAATATAATGTAGTGAGAAAGGTTAAGGGAACCTAAGTAATAAGATCCCGGGTATGATCCCTCAAACGATAAACGAAAACGAAAGTTAAGCGAACCGTATAACAGATCAGCGGTCATTAGGCAAACAATTAGGAAGTTAATCAAAGGGATTAGAGAGGATGATGTCACCCAACCAATGAGAAGAGGACAAGGAGGGGAGGATGACATCATGAGGATGACACAAGCATGACATAGAAGGGAAGGAAGTGTGGTTGAATTATAACCACACAAAATCAAGGTTAATTAAGTCATTAACCAAAAACAACACAAAAATCAACCAACCAAGCAAATCATTTCATTTTCATCAAACAAAACACAAAAATCTCTTTCTTCCCAAGCTAACTCTCGGCTTCTTTCTTAAAATTTGAAGATCCAAGCTCCACCACTTACTATTTAGCAAGGTAATTATCTAAGCTTCCCCATGGATAGTTACATACTTCCTATAAGTTTAAGCTTCTAATTCCAAGCCAATCTTTTTCTATAAATCAAGGAAGAAGATGGTGAATAGTAACCTTCAAGAAATAACTTTAGTTTTCTTGAATTTTTATGAAAGATTAAGGTTATACAAGCAAGGATCAAGGTTCTTTAGGCATTCAAAGCTCTTGTGTTGTGTTAAAAAGCTTCAAGGAAGGTATAATCTCTTAACCAAGCTTTGTTATTGAATGTTAAGAGAATAATATGAGTATTTTAGTTCATGAGAGGCTTGATGGTTGTGTATGTAGAGATTAGTGAGTTTTGGGATGTTGTTGGATTGGTAAATGTGGTTGTTTTGATTAAAAGAACTTAAGTATGATTAAAGTTAAGCTTAGGCATAAGTATGAATGATTAAATTAAATTGGTTGGGGTTGTTATGATGTGATGAGGATGGATGTTGGTTGTATGTTGGATTTGAGGTTGATTTGGAATGGTTTTGAATGGTTTAAAATATTGGAAATCGCGTAAACATAGCCGTCGTAACGTCCGATTTTCTTTGGACTGTTTTTGTGCATAGCATTAGGACCCGAGAACCCCCTGCTAGATTATGACCACTACCATGTTTAGATAGCTCATGTTACGAGCTTCGTTTTGATATGTAGTTCGTTCGATTCCGATGCACGGTTTAGGAGAAACGACCGTTTCAAGTAACGGCGTTTCGCGAACGAAACTTTTCCCCTCGCCTTACTTTGAAACATAGGTTAAAGACCAAAAAGGGTTAATTAATGTATGAAACATTTATGGTAAGTGTGTTAGGCAGTTGGTAAGACACTCGCGAAGGAATCGCTTTAAAACTCGTAAAGGTTAAATTATTAAAAATGGTGGAGCCGAGGGTACCCGAGTGACTTAAGCGAATCAGTGAGCGCAAAACAAGCGTAAGAGTCTAAGTTAGTTAAAGTATAGATTTACAAGTGATTTTGGTTTAATTCCAACTTACTTGTTGTTTATAGGTTACCAGACTCGTCCCGAGCCTTTTATCACCCCAAGTCGCTCAGGCAAGTATTCTATCCGTTATACTGTTGTTGTGATGTATACATTTGTATATGCATGATCTTGCGATAAATGCATATTGGTTATTTAGCAAATTCTTGCGATATATTGTAGCATGTGATATGGTATATATGCATGCCTGTTTCATATTCTTGAAATATATATCTATTGGTTCAGTTGATAATACCTATGCTAGAGAATAGCGGTAAATTGCATATACCCTTAGTATAGGGACCCAAAGGTGAAAACATTTTCTAAAACCGGGAGTTGAGGATCCCGAGTAGATTTTATATATATATATATATATATATATATATATATATATTTATATATATATATGGTTATAGTTTTCAAAACTATTAATCGAATAAGGTTTATTCGATAACTTTATTTTATTAATGAATATTATCTTGAATATTCATTCGAGGACTTATGACTCCTTTATATTATTTATTGAATATTACTTGGATATTCATTTGAGGATGTATGACTCCTTTATTTTATTTAATGAATATTATTTATAATATTCATTCGAGGTATTATGACTCAGCTTATTATTTAATGAATATTATTTCGAATATTCATTCGAAGGCTTATGACTCAGTTTATATTATTTAATGAATATTATTTGAATATTCATTTGAGGATCTATGACTCCGATTATTTGCTGAGGTATATTCTTTATTTTATTAAAGAATAAGGTGTCAATAATCAAACTTATTTTCGATTATTCAAATAAAGATAATACTTTCATATAAGTATATCTTTGATTATTTAATACTCGTTTCAAGTATAAGTTTTAATACTTCTACTTCAATTATTTTTATAAAGATTATTCTTTATGGGAATATTATTTACATAATAATATTCAGTCATTTTCTAAATATTCTGGGGACTGATTTACTTCATTAAATCAGCTTTACTCCAAACACTCTATAAAGTGTTTTCGAGTCTTCAAAATGATTTTTAAAGTCAGAGCGAATCCCAAAACTCATTTTTATATTTAAGATCTTCCTTTTTAAGGGGATTTAAATACTCGCTCAAAACCTGGGGAATCCGACTCTGTGGTGTATTTTATATTCGCAACGAGGTTGCAGTTTTGGTAAATGAATTGATTACTTGCCCAATGTTCGGGAAGTAAGCCCATCTAATTGAGTCGGCATAAGCGACAGGCCGGGGTACGGTCTATGAAAGTGTAAGTGGCTGGGTGGCAGTCCATCAACGCGTAAGAGGCCGGGTGGCGGTCCAGCACAAGGTCCTTATGAGGCCAGGGTGATGACCGGTGGGGGATTCATCCATCTACTAGTAGAAAAGGTTACTTATTGGTATCTTTGCCTGATCAGCAAGATATCTGGTTTATGCCAAAATTCTTTTCCTTTCCAAAATTCATTGGATGTTTCAAACTCTGTTCATACTTTACATAACAGAGGTTCCAGGAAATGTTTAAAGAGATATATATGTGGATATATATATCGGGACTAAATAAAGTATCTCGTAACTTTTTTTTCATTCAATAATATTTCAAAGATTGAATCTATTCAAGTCTTAACTTGTGGTCTCATCTATGGGATGTTTTTTTTAAAACTTATAATACTTTGAACGGTGGTAGTTCAAGTAGCTTTATAAATGATATAAGTGTAGTGAAGTATTGGTAACTTCATTCCTTGTTTTTACTTATATCTAGTAAGTAATTATCTTACACGCAATAAAGATTCTAATAAGTATCCATTTAGATACTTATATTATTGTTATCACTATGTATTATCTTGCGAGCTGTAAGGCTCACTCTTGCTTTATTTCTTCATCACACAACAACAGTTAGGAGAGATGGCCAGACTCCAGCAGACCCAGCGCAAGCGCATGGGAAGTGTCCCGTGTCTTCCCGATGATGTTGTAGCTGCTATAGCTGCAGAGGTAGATCCATTGTAGTTCAGACCATCTACTTTTGAGAATCAAATTATGTATAATTATAACTTGTGGCAGATAATGGCAATTAACTGTAAATTTATCAAGTAATCATTTTGGGTTGTAATAACTGTTAAATGGTGGATTCAAAGACTTGTACTTATTTCAATTTCATCTCTGAGACTATAACGGGTTGTGGTGTGTGTTAGTGTGGGGTCACAGCATAAGGTTGTTTATTATTAATTAAGTGAAGTGATATTGTGGAAAGAAAGACCGTGACGACCCGGATCCCCGACCCCGGATCTGGGGGTGTTACATTAGTCTTGATAACATGCATGAATTTGTGATAAGCAATCTTCTCACAAATTAGGGGAGATTGTTGTGCAAGACATGCCTGTATCATAACAAGACTAAGTCATTCTGACAACCCTAAGATTAGTTGTATTGTAACCTTAATCTGTAATTCATACTTGTAACACTTAATGTCTGTAAAATGTAAATGGAGCAGACTGGAGCATTTTTCTCTAAACAGTGTCAAGCCTAAGAATTCTATCTGGAAGAAGATCAAGAAGATCATGCCTCAGAAGAATTATGAAGAAGCTCGGAGTTGAATAAATCTGTTTGGTGTAAAATATTCTAAGTCAAGATCTCTACAAGTCACATAATTACTGTTATAGAGAAATCATTCGAGAACTCCAGAATGACTTATCGAGAAGTCATTTAAACTCCAAAGAGTACCGACGGATGAGTAACATCTACCCGACGGATGAGCAATATCTACTCGACGGATGAGGAATGTCTACTCGACGGATAAACCATCACTACTCGACGGATAAGCAACATCCACCGGGTGTAGAGAACTCAGGAATTGTTTGTCGAGAACTCAGAGATATCGACAAGTATACATTCATTAGAGAACTCTGAGTTATCGATAAGCCAAAGTCCATTAGAGAACTCTGAGTTATCGATAAACCAAAATTCACTAGAGAACTCAGAGTTGTCGATAAGTCTAGGCAACAATGAAGTTTCAGAGATATCGATAAACTAACATGCCTATCGAGATGTCGAGTTCTCTACAGCTTAACTGGAGATCTCGAAGTGAAGAAATTTCTCTAAGTACAGAATTGCAGAACAATTCAATATCCAAGGTTGCAAATCAACAAACAATTTACACAGCTGGATTGACAAGTCTACAAAAAGCAGCTTGAGAGATGTGCAAGATCAACGACAAAGATTAACTGACAGAGAAGATTAAAGTAATCACGGGATGCTAAAGATATGCTAAGCCAGAAATGGAAAATTTGCTTTTCTATAAATAGAAATGACAAGTGACAGTTTAGAAAAGCTAATAGCATGTTTATTATCCGCTGTGTAAACCAGCAGTTAACTGAGTTATAAAGTTAACACTGGTCCTCTAGTTAAGTTAAGAAGAACAATCAGATTAGAAAAATTGTGAGTTCTCTCTCAAGAAAGAAGCTAAGTTCTAAAACAAGAACTTAGAGATTTTGTAGCAAAACACTGCTTGATTTTTAATATAGAATTAAGTGAGTTTTGAAGATCTTTGTTTTACATATTTGCACAGCTATTTATGTTTAACATCCATTCTACTAAATCATAAACAACAACCAACTGCTAAAGCCTAAGTCAATCGAAAATCAAACACTTAAGCCAAAACACATTCACCCCCCCGTGTTGTATTCATACCTAAAAAGTGGTATCAGAGCAAAATCTGAAAATAAACAGATTAGATCTTCGAAAAATGAATACACAGAAAATCAGTAGAATCAAGATTCCTCCCTTTGATAAGGCCAATTACACTTTATGGAAAAAGAAAATGTTGTTGTTTATAAGAATGGCCAATCATCTTTACGTTGGTATCCTCAAGAATGGGCCCTTCACTCCTGTAGTTAGAGTTGAGGAAACCACAGATGGAGATATGGTTATTCCAGCTCATTATGCTCCCAAGGATCCTTCTGAGTATACTGAACCTGAAAGAGAGAAAGTTTCCCTAGACAGTGCTTTGCAACTGATACTAATTGAGTCACTTGACAATGTAATGTACAATAACATTGTCAACCGTGCACTGCTAAACAGATCTGGGAAAAGATTGAATACTTTATAAAGGAACTGAGGAGGTTAGGTCAAATCAAAGAAGGATATTGATTTCTCAGTATGAGGGTTTTATGGCTAAACCAAAGGAGGGTATTACTGATGTGTTCGAAAGGTTTAATAAGATAATAAATGACTTGCAACTTCATGATAAATTTTATGATGTTGAAGAAGTGAATTTGAAGTTCTTGCTCACTCTCCCTGACCATTTGGAACAAAAGATCTCTGCAATCAGAGAAGGAAGGGATCTGAGTAGAATCACACTGGAAGTGCTCTATGGGGTTCTGAAAACTTATGAACTTGAAATGATTCGAAAGAAGTCATTAAGGGCTGGTCAAGGATATGTAATGGATGGCTCAAGTGCACTGATTGTGAATGATGGCCAGACTTCTAATGATGAGCAAAGATCCCCAACTCCAGCAATTTCTACAAGTGAGAAAAGAGTCAATGACACTGACGAGCAAGTCATACTGGAATTGGATAAAGAAGATGAATTCTACACTCTTGATGAGCTTGATGAGCTAGACAAATCAATGGCTTACTTGTCTAGAAAATTCTCTAATATTAGAGTAAAAAAACCAAGATTTTTCAAGAGCAACAGTTCTTCAACAAAGACAGTAACTGGAAAGGAAAAGGGAAGTACACTCCTGATAGCAAAACTGGCTACAAAACTGGATATGTTGATAGATAAAAAATAAGATGCTTTAACTGTGATGAGTTGGGCCATTTTGCTACAGAATGTAGGAAACCTAAGAAAGCAAAGAAAGACAAAGCCTATCTTGAATTGGAAGCAAAGTATGATGCTCTTCTAAAGAAGCAACAAGGAAAAACTTATATTGCTGAGGGCAAGTGCTGGGATGATTCAGATAATGATGAAGATGAAGAAGTTGGAAACTATGCACTCATGGCCTTGGAGCAAGGAGACTCTTCATCATCTAAATCACATATACCAACTCTCACCATAATTGATTTAAATGCGAGTCAATATAAGGAAACTGTTGAAAAGATGAGCACAGAAATGTTCCACATTTATACAAGCATGGTTGCTGCAAATGAGGAAGTTAGCAGAGTGAAAAAGATCAATGAAAAACTTGAGAGTGAAAAACAAGAGGTTGAATTGTTGCTGGTTAAGCTTGATGCTGCTAAACAAGAAATTGCATACTTAAAGAATAAATTAAAGTGTGCAATTGAAATTGAAGCAGTGTTGAGAGAAAGGCTGGAGAAGAATGAAGTGAAGCTGAAATCCTTCAAAAATGCTTCTGAGTTGATTGGATAATGTCATGAAAAGAACAAGCCTTGTGCAAACATTGCCATTGGTCTTGACTATGAGGGTTTGAACAGCAAAAAGAAGTCTGTCAGTGACAAAGGAAAATCAACTGAAGCTGAGAATGTTCCAATAATGTTGAAGAAAGTTGAATCACCTTTGTTCAAGGCATGTGAGGTGAACTTCAGTGAAGAACAGTTGATCATCAAACAAGAGATAGCTGATGAGGACAAGCAAAAGAAAAATAATGAGTCAACTCAGTCTTCCATCCCTGTTGAAACACCAAAAGCTAATCAAGAAACTAAGGAGCTTGTAAAGGAGATTAAAGCTGAAGATGTCAAAAAGAAAAAGAAGAATAGAAATGGAAAGATTGGGATAAACAAAAGCAATAATTTTGCTTATGTTGCAGATGCTCCTAGAAAGAGGTGTGAGAAATGTGGATCAATGAATCACCTAACTCATCTTTGTAAAAAGGGTTGTTAGGAATATATGTATTAGTTTGATGATAAGTTAATCAAAACACTTAAGTAGAAATCTAGTGTTTGTAGCCTCAACGGATAAGACCATCTTGGCTATCCGTTGAAGGAGTAGCTTTACTTAGCAATAAGTTTAGTGTTGTAGCACATTTCACTCTCTGGTTTCAAGCTGTAATTCTTAGATGTTGTTAGGAAATAATCAGTCATGTTGACTACTAATGGATGTACAAATAGGAGGTCTAATTGTAAATATTTCATGCCTTGTAATTTTGTATAAGTGAAGAAGTGTCAACGGATATTGAAGACCTTCAACGGATAAGAAATAAAGCTTCAACGGATGTCTCAAATGCTTCAACGAATAATATCCATCAACAGATAAGTGCTTCAACGGATAAAGACTTCAACTGATAATGCATCAACGGATAAAGCTTCAATGGATAAAGCCTCAACGGATAAGGCATCAACGGATGAAAGCTTCAACGGATGCTTAGTTCACTAGCAGTTGATAGTGACAATTCACAAGCTGACAGAGGCACATGGGTTGACAGAGACATACTGGAATGTGGAAGCCTCTAGGAGGAATCAAAAAAATGCAGCATTTCCATTCTGATGCAAACAAGGAAGTATTCAAAGATTTACAGATTATCCTAGATTGCATTGGATAGAGAAATGAAGAAGAAACATGTGAAGAATCTTTTCAATTGTATTTTACAGTTTTTCTTCACTTGTAAACTTGGTGATATATAAACCAAGTAGCAGCTAGTAATTAGATATGAATTTTCCTGAGCTGTTTAGAAATATCAAAAGAGAAAATCATCCAGTTTGTACTAGGAAGCAGCTGTGATTTAATTCTTTGAATCACAGATTTTCTGAAATAACACATCTCTGGTGGAACAACAAATCCACCAGAAAAGTTTTTAAGTTCTTTGCGCTCATTACATTTGTGTTTGAATATATATCTGTCTGCATCAGCTTCAAGCAATTCACACACATTTGATCACTCAAACACTTAGCCTTAGAAACTGCTCAAAACTTGAAAAAGTTTTGAGATTTACATTCAACTCCCCCTTCTGTAAATCTCATTGTTAGTCCACTGGGAATAACAATTGGTATCAGAGCAAGCTCTTAACATACAAAGAGTTTAAAGATCTATTCTGCTAACATCATGAGTGCACAGAAGAATCCTCCTGCTACCATCATGAGTAGGAAGGATATTGGTGTAAAGATCCCAGTCCTGGAAAAAGATAATTATCATCACTGGAAAGTGAAGATGCATTTACATCTTCTTTCTCAAGATGAAAGCTACATCAACTGTATTGAAAATGGTCCTCACATCCCTCACAAAGTAGCCACAGCTGCTACTGCAACAGTTGCTGTTGGACAGTCCATTCCCAAGCCAAAAGCAGAATGGACTATTGAAGACATGGAAGAAATCCGCAAGGATAAGAAAGCCATGAACATTTTGTTTAATGGCTTAGATCAAGATATGTTTGACAATGTCATCAATAGCCAAACCGCAAAGGAAGTTTGGGATACTGTACAAATCATCTGTGAAGGTACTGAGCAGGTCAGAGAGAACAAGATGCAGCTTCTTATTCAACAGTATGAATATTTTCACTTTGAAGAAGGTGAATCATTAAATGATACCTTCAACAGGTTTCAGAAACTGTTTAATGGATTGAAGCTGTATGGTAGAGTGTACCAAGTCAAGGATTCCAACTTAAAATTTCTTAGGTCTCTGCCAAAGGAATGGAAGCCCATGACTGTCTCTTTGAGAAATTCTCAAGATTATAAGAACTTCACACTTGAAAGATTATATGGAATTCTGAAGACTTATGAACTTGAAATGGAGCAGGATGAGCTGTTGGAAAAGGGAAAGAGAAAAGGAGGAACAGTTGCTCTTGTAGCTGACAGTGAGAAGATGGAAGCCAGGAATGAGGAGAAGACAATGCCAAGTCTCAAAATTGGCACAAGCAAATCAGAATAAAGGGTAAAGAGCAAGTTGCTGAGGATGAAGACAATTCCAGTCAGGATGAATCTGATGATATTGAAAAACATTTGGCCTTTCTGTCCAGGAGGTTTGCAAAATGAAGTTCAGGAAAAACACAAAGTTCACTAAGCCAAACAAAAACATGGTGGACAAATCAAAGTTCAAATGTTACAACTGTGGCATTAGTGGACACTTTGCAAGGGAGTGTAGGAAGCCAAATTCTAAGAAAAAGAAATTTGAGCAAGTTGATTACAAAAAGAAGTATTTTGATTTGCTCAAACAAAAGGAAAGAGCTTTTCTCACCTCAAGATGATTGGGTAGCAGATGGGGTAAATAAAGATGATGATGTGGAATATGTCCACCTAGCCCTGATGGCTATTCTGCTGAAAATGAAACTAGTTCATCAAGCAACCAGGTAATTACTACTGATCTCTCTCAGCTTTCTAAACATGAATGCAATGAAGCCATAAATAAATATGACAATGAATTATATCATTTGCGTGTTTCCCTTAAATCATAGCAGAAAGAAAACACTAGGATCAAGGAGAATAATGTGTTTTTAAGTGATAGGAATGTTGTGTTAGAGGATCAGGTAATTGAGCTTGAAAAGATAAAACTTAAATGCTTGACTGTTGAAAGTGAACTAGCAGAAGCTGTTAAGAAAGTAGAAATTCTTTCTACACAGTTAGAAAGTGAGCAAGAGGTAATCAAGGGCCTGGAAACATCTAGGGATGTTAGTGTTCAGATTGCAAAGGTTCAGGGAATTGAATCATTCTGTGAGGATGCCTGGAAGAAAAACAAAAAAGGAGTTAGAATAATTGATGGATTGTCAACGAATGTGGAATCAACGGATGATGAAAGTTATCCGTTGAAGGAAGAAAAGGAGCATCCGTTGAAGGCTCATCAATTAAAACAGGCAAGTTCTTTTAAAAATAAAAATCTCAATAAAAAGAATGATTCAACTCTCAAGAACTTTGTCAAAGAAGGAGCTAGCACATCCAGAGATGTCAGTAAGGTGAATATAGGACACATGACTTTAGATCAGCTAAAAGATAGGCTTAAGTTGGTTGAGGATAAGAAGGAAACTAAAAGAAAATCTAAAAGAAATGGGAAGGTAGGGATTAATAAACATAACAATTACACACCTGATAGGTATGCTCCTAGAAAAAGCTGTGTGCATTGTAAAAGTGTTAATCACCTATCTGATAATTGCAAATCTGTTAAAAATGCTCCCATGCCTTCAAATCCCTCCATGCCTAACATGTCTATGTCACCTCTGCATGCTATGCCTGTTATGTCTCACCAGAATCCCCATGCACATTTTGCAAACATGCCATATATTAACAATCCTTATTTTACTGCATTTAGTATGCCTCAAATGCCATACAATATGCCTATGTGGAATAACAGTTTTGCACAACCTATGCCTTATCAAATTCAATCAAATGTGTTAAATGATCTGTGACTAACCCTACACTTCAACCAACCACATCTGAGACCAAGGTTGACCCAAAGTTACACTAAGTCAAAAGATGCAAGAGGAATGAAGTCTAGGAAAAAAGGACTAACAAGGCTGGACCCAAGGAAACTTGGGTACCAAAATCAACTTGATTGATTTTATTGTGTGCAGGGACAAAGAAGGAATCTATGTACTGATAAGTGGATTTTATATCCACTTGGAATGCTTTATTACAAGCTTAAATTGGTGTTTTGGACTCACGGTTGTGTGGTATTTTGATGTGTTTTTTGTGTTAATCATTTCAAGTATCAGTTAAATGAAGAAAGAGCTTTTAAAGGAAATATGATTAAAAGTGATCAGAATTGGAAGCCAAGGCCAGTGTCAAGTTGTAGAGAATCTCAATAGCTTCGCGTGGGCAGTTAAATCGCCTAATTCTGACGAGTAGAACTCAAGTTATGGCCAAAACAAGATTCATCAGAATATTTTTCCCAGTCAGTAGCTGAGCGCCCGCTCAGCAGAGCTGAGCGCCCGCTCAGGGCGCGGCTGGTCGCTGATTTCGCTGAAAAAGCCTTTTTTGAGTAGAATTTGACGATTTTAAGGGTCCAGGTCCACTAGGGGCGTATATATACTTAAAAAAAGGGTTTTCATCATCCGGGAAGATTGGGATACCAAGGAGAAGACCTAGAAGCACAGAACAACTCCGAAAAAGAAGATCTTGTTTTCAACTTGTGATTCTTTGAATTAGTTGTAACGTTGGATGCTCGTTTTCGTTCTTGTTGAACCTAGATCTCGTTTATTCGTACTTTGATTATTATTTAGTTTATTAAGACCTTGTTTATACCATGCTTTCATTGGAACCCATGGTGACGATGAGTTCGATTATGGGCTAATTGTTGTCATGGGATTCTAGCGGATTTACTTATGGATTTCAATAATTAATTGTTTCGATATCTTGGTGTGTGGTGATTGATTGATATCCTAGTATTGGTTGTGATTATTCGTCTTATGTGCGTAGCTAACATATAAGATAGCGTGTTAATCTCTATTGAAGCGACAGTGAATATAGAGGTTTAGAACTTGCCATGCTAGCATAGGTTTATGTATTTGTTATGCATGATTCGTAGGTAACTCTAACCGTTTTACTTGCCCTATGTAATCAAGATAGATAACTTGTGCTTAAACCATTATGTTGTCAAATTCTATAGACATATAGGGTCTCAATATAATTGGTGCCTATTCAGCTTCTATCTCTTTTGTGGATGTCTGGTAGAATGGTACTTGTGCAATGAAAGTTGGCGTTTATCAGTTTCGTGTTATCTGATTAGTGTCATCACCATCACATGCTAAGGTTAAGAACAATAAGGCTATTGAATGAAGTATTTAATGAAGTTAGGATCCCATGTTTATCATATATAGTAATTCAACTTCAATTCTCTTAGTTAATGTTATTTAGTATAATCTCTTAGTTTAATAAAAACCCAATTTGTTATTTGTCTTAGCATTGAGCGATAACCATACATTGTTGCATAGGTGCATAAATTGAACTTAACCTAAACCAGTCTCTGTGGGAACGAATCTGATTTATATCTTATACTACTGCGAACGCGTATACTTGCGTGAATATTAGCGTGTGTTTTCGCCCTAACAAGTTTTGGCGCCGCTGCCGGGGACTCGGTGTTAATTTTTAGTTTATGTTCTTGTCATCAGTGGTCGAAAGTTCACTGACTCGGATTTTTTACTTTCACAGTTTATTTGTTTGTGTTTCAGGTACTCATTACAATGGGAGATCCAGCAGCACGAACGAAAGCCTTGATGGATTTTTCTCAACCCAAGATCAATGACATTCAATCTAGTATTGTCCGGCCAGCTATCACAGCTAATACCTTTGAGATCAAGCCTAGCATAATTCAATGGGTACAGACTTCAGTCCAGTTCAGGGGTTCTCCAACGGAAGATCCCAATACACACATTAGGGATTTCATTGAAATATGCGACACCTTCAAGTTCAACGGTGTTTCTGAAGATGCTGTGAAGCTGAGACTGTTCCCATTCTTCTGAAGGACAAGGCTAAGAGCTGGTACACTCTC